>NC_080792.1:1082500-1095000 GCF_028018385.1 Neofelis nebulosa | reverse complement strand
AGCGCTCAGCGGCTCCTCTCTGACCAAACCCGAGCCCGCGAGCCTGCCTGGCACCAACGGCAGGCCGGGGGACGTCCCCGCCAGCGGGCAGGTCTCCGCCACGGCCGCGGCGGCCTCCACCCCCGCGCTAGCAGACGGCAGCATCTGCACGGGCCTCTGCAGCCCCGTGCTCCCAGCCGGCTCCGACCAGTTCAAGGCCAAGTTTCCCTTCGGGGGGCTGCTCGACTCCATGCAGACGTCCGAGACCTCGAAGCTCCAGCAGCTGGTGGAGAACATCGACAAGAAGATGACGGACCCCAACCAGTGCGTCATCTGCCACCGCGTGCTGAGCTGCCAGAGCGCCCTGAAGATGCATTACCGGACGCACACGGGGGAGAGGCCGTTCAAGTGCAAGATCTGCGGGCGCGCCTTCACCACCAAGGGCAACCTGAAGACGCACTTCGGGGTGCACCGGGCCAAGCCGCCCCTGCGGGTGCAGCATTCCTGCCCCATCTGCCAGAAGAAGTTCACCAACGCCGTGGTCCTGCAGCAGCACATCCGGATGCACATGGGCGGCCAGATCCCCAACACGCCGCTGCCCGACGGCTTCCCGGACGCCATGGACGCCGAGCCGCCCTACGACGACAAGGCCGCCGAGGCCCTGAGCGGCTACGACGACGACGCGGACGAAAACTCCATGGAGGACGACGCCGAGCCGCGGGAGCTGGCCGGCGACCCGCCCAAGCCGCTGCCGCCCTACGCGGGCTCCTGCCCGCCCTCGCCCCCCTCCGTCATCTCCAGCATCGCCGCCCTGGAGAACCGCATGAAGATGATGGACCCGGTCGCGAGCTGCCCGCAGCTGACCGCCTTGAGGTCCGTGGAGAACGGGTCCGGGGACAGCGACCGCCTGAGCCACGACTCCTCGTCGGCCGCGGGCGACCTGGAGAGCCGGAGCGCGGGCAGCCCGGCCCTGTCGGAGTCCTCGTCCTCCACGCGTGCCCTGTCGCCCATGAACAGCCACAGCGAGAGCTTGCACTCCAAGTCCCCGGGGCTCAGCGCCCAGGAGGAGCCGCAGGAAACGCCGCTAAAGACCGAAAGGCCGGACAGCCCCCCCGCCGCCCCCGAAAACGGAGGCGCGCTGGACCTCACGGCGGCCCAGCCCGGCCGGCCGGCCGGCAAGGAGGAGGGCCCCTTTAGCCTGCTGTTCCTGAGCAGAGATCGGGGTAAGTGTCCGGGCGCCGTGTGTGGCGTGTGCCGCAAGCCCTTTGCGTGCCGGAGCGCGTTGGAAATCCACCACCGCAGCCACACCAAGGAGCGCCCGTTCCTCTGTGCGCTCTGCGGCCGCGGCTGCTCCACTAGGGGGAATTTAAAGCAGCACTTGCTGACGCACGCGTTGAGCGAGCCGCGTCCGCAGTCATTTGACCCCGACTTTGCCCTAGGTCCCGGCCAGACCACCGCTAGCCTGGTCGCCGGCCCCGCGCCCGCCGCCATCAAAATGGAAGTGAACGGGCACAGCAGCAGGGCCGTCGCGCTGGGCGAGGGCCCGCCGCTGCCGGCCGCCGTGCAGGTGCCCCCCGGGCCCCCGGCCGTGATGGGCCCCGGCCTCGCGCCCATGCTGGCCCCCCCGCCGCGCCGGGCGCCCAAGCAGCACAACTGCCAGTCGTGCGGGAAGACCTTCTCGTCGGCCAGCGCCCTGCAGATCCACGAGCGCACGCACACCGGGGAGAAGCCCTTCGGCTGCACCATCTGCGGGAGGGCCTTCACCACCAAGGGCAACCTGAAGGTAAGGCGGGGGGGGGGGGGGGGGGGGCTCAGCCGCCAAGGCTCCCCACCCACTTCAGGTGCTGTAGGCAGGGCCTCTGCTGTGATCCGGGGGACGGGGGGTGGGGGTGGGGAGGCAGAGGTGCTGGGGACCCCCCTCCAGTAGCGAGGCACGTGCCGTGTCGTGCTGCGTGTACCTGTGTCTAACGTGCACACGTGTTTGTGTGTGCGTGAACTTAGCGGGGGCATGCATATCATGTAGCGGTGGTGAAGGGCTGGCTTTTCAGTGCAGGCCCGGCCCCCCGAGGGGCTGGAGGAGGCTGTGGGGGATGACCACACAGGAGTGGGGGGGGGGGGGGCTGGAGGAGGCTGTTGGGGGGATGACCACATGGGGTGGGGGTGTAGCTTTTGGGGGGTGACCACACGGGGGGGGGCTGGAGGAGGCCGTTGGGGGGATGACCACATGGGGTGGGGGTGTAGCCTTTGGGGGGTGACCACACGGATGGGGCTGGAGGAGGCTGTTGGGGTGACCACACGGGAGGGGCTGGAGGAGGCTACTGGGGTGGTGACCACATGGGGTGGGGGCTGGCACAGGCTGTTAGGGGGTGACCACACGGGGTTGGGGGGCTAGAGGAGGCTGTTGGGGTGACCACATGGGGTGGGGGTGTAGCCTTTGGGGGGTGACCACACGGGGTGGGGCTGGAGGAGGCTGTTGGGGGGGTGACCACATGGGGTGGGGGTGTGGCCTTTGGGGGGTGACCACACGGGGTGGGGGGGGCTGGAGGAGGCTGTTGGGGTGACCACACGGCGGGTGGGACTTGAGGAGGCTGTTGGGGTGGTGACCACACAAGCTTTGCTCTTGGGCAGCAGTCCCGGGACCCGGTGCGGTCCCAAATGTGGTAGAACATGGCTTTTAAACACTCCCATAAGACACAAATAACAAATCCCGTCCAGAGGCCAGGCTTTGTCCTGGTTTTGTCTGTGGCTGCCAGCAGGGGCTGGGGGCATTTGGTGAAAAGCCTCTCGGCCTGACGGCCGGAGGAGAACAGCCCAGGGTAGTGCTCACGTTTTCAGGTGACCACACCATACATATTCCATGGAAGGTGAAGTGTGGACAGGACATTAGATGAGTGTTTGTAGAGAAACACGCCTCTTTCTGTCCACGTCACAGGCCTGTCCGGGCTCCGGAGTCCTCTTCAGAGACTCTGGAAAGCTCCCTACCTGGGGCTGCTCCTTAGGGCTGCGACATGAGCCGCCTGAGGTCTCTGCTGGCCCCAGGTGCCCCTTCCACGTTTGGGAGAAAGCCACCAAACAGGCCCAGTGAAGCAGGAGTGCAAAGATGGCGTTGCGGAGGCCAGGGGAGAGGACTGAGGGGCGGGGCTGTGTGCCCTCCCAGCTCTGGAGCCTTCCTGGGTGGCCTTCGGACTTTGCACCTCGTGGGGGAGTTACCCCGTCAAGCTCATCAGCTGAAAGAAACTTCAGAACATATCGGCCGGTCTTGCTTTTTGTATTTCATAAAAAGAAATGTCACGCATTAAAGTATAAGCCGCTCAGGAGAGCCCACCCAACAATGTTTGGTGTCCCCAGACCGATGCTCAGAGCGGGGAACAGAAGCCCAGTTCCGAAACCGTCGTGCTGGGTGTCTGGGTGACACGTGGGAAGCGTAGGACAGGCACGCACCTGCCTCCGTGCCGGGCTTACTTGTGCCTGTCTCCGTGTCTCTCACGCAGGTGCACATGGGCACACACATGTGGAACAACGCCCCCGCGAGGCGTGGCCGCCGCCTGTCAGTGGAAAACCCCATGGCTCTGCTAGGTGGTGACGCTCTGAAGTTTTCGGAAATGTTCCAGAAGGATCTGGCAGCACGAGCGATGAACGTTGACCCCAGCTTCTGGAACCAGTATGCCGCGGCTATCACAAACGGTCTCGCCATGAAGAACAACGAGATCTCTGTCATCCAGAATGGCGGCATTCCCCAGCTCCCAGTAAGTCTCGGCGGAAGTGCTATCCCCCCCCTGGGTTCCCTGACCGCTGGGATGGACAAAGCGCGCACCGGCGGTAGTCCGCCCATTGTGAGTTTGGACAAAGGAAACTCGGAAACGGGAGCCAGCCGTCCGTTCACGAGGTTTATCGAGGATAACAAGGAGATTGGTATTAACTAGCTGTGTGCGCAGCCTGGCCCGTCCCTCCGTCCCACGCGCACCCCGTCAAGCGCGACCGTCAGGCTGTGCAGCCATGCGTCCGAGTTCTCCTTAACATTTTACCTGTAGTAGAAAATACGTTCACTGTGTGGCTGCTGGAAGGTTGTCTCGTAAGCTCTGCATGGTACTTCTTTCCACGGTGAGCTGGACTGTTCTTGGGGACCCTGTAACCTCCTAAATACGTTTAAGTCAAAAAGAAGTCCTTGTAAAACCGCCTTGGGAATGGAAAGGGCTCAGACCACACCCGGTCGGTTCCTCCCCGAACCTAATACCGTCCCCCCTCCCCCCCCCCCCACCAGAGGAGAAAGGGGTCGCCTGTGCTGTTCCAGCGACACTCACTCGAAGGTTTTGTTCGAATTAGTTAGAAACTTGAACTCTGTTTTTAGACTATTAACTGAAAGATGTGGTCCGGTACCCCCAGCGCTGTGTCTTACGACACTGCCTTCGTCTGTAGTATTTATCATGTTAAGATTATGCGGGTAACAGATAATACGGCCCAACTTTAAAGAAAGCTTTTGTACTGCAGAATACATCTGGCCATGTGATGATTTTTTTTTAAAGCAGAATTTGTTTTACTATAAATAAGTGAGTTATTTCAATGCAGGCAATCGTGAAGTTACACTGGGAAAGACGGCATGCTCTCGTGTGCAAGCACCTGTCAGTGACCACGCTTTTCTTCGGTTTCTTTTCTTTTTTTTTTTTAACTTAAATGTTTGTAGCTGCTATGTGGACAATTGTTCCCTAGTGTGGTCTGTAGCCCAGCGACTGGGAACAAGTTACAGACAAACGTCACCGTAAATTATTCACAACATTATAAGCAGTTGTGAGGAAATATTTCACGTTATCAAAGCTGTACAATAAAAAGGTAATGTTTGTATAATGTGGTTGCAAACTCTTAATTTATACTATTGCACTTTTAGTATTTTGTATTAGAGAGGTTTGTCTATGATTTGAAAACTTAAAAAGATGTAAAGTATTTTATAAATAGTACTTTGGTTTAAGGAAAATGAAAAACTGTTACAGTTTCTTGTTTTGTCTTAAGGTCAAACAACATGAGAAATCTGTGCCACTGAGACAGAAAAGCCACCAGGATTTGTCCGTTCCTCAGTCAACTAGGGCCTGCCACTTCCTAAATTAAAATGATTTATTTAACTTTTCTACGAAGCCCGTTGAAAAGCCTGACCACCCCTGACACAGCTTTGATGAAGTAATCGTAGGCCCGTGGCACCGAAACGGCGGGAACTCACCTAGAGACCGCGTGGGTGCAATTTCAGTCTTCTCTTTTCCTCACACGCCCCGGACCAGGTTTCCACCGCTCCCCGTGTGCAGTAAAGTGGGGAGAGATAGCGGAGGTCTGGCGGTGTCATCAGTCGTAACTGGGACATTGTCTGAGTCCCGATTTATTTATTATCTTCTCAGATGAGAACAAAGCACAGTGTCATCTAACTACTCAAAATCCAGCCTGAAGCTGCTGACGAGGTCTGAGTTGCTTGGCGCGAGGCAGGGCCCCGGGGCAGGGGGGGTGCTGGGCGGCGGGCGGGGGGAGCACCTGCGACGCCGCGGCCCGCCTTCTACCTCATTCTGTGCGTTGGGCGGCCTGTCCGGCCGCGTCCCTCCCGAGGTGTCGCGGGCGGCTGGGTGGCGCTGGGGTCGTGCGCCCCGAAGAAGGGACCGGACGGCAGTGACTTCCCGGCTGACGTGGAGAAGTAGGACGATGTTCCCAGCACGACAACAGCCATAGAGTCAGGTCGTGACCTTGAACAGAAACAGGTGCGAAGACTCCTCATCAGCAGACTGAGCTGTTTCTTCCCGTCGGATGGAGCATGGTCCCCCCCTCCCCCCGCCCAGCTCTGCTTCCCGAGGCCAGAGGGGCCATCCCTTCTCGGGAGACGGGGCGGGGGCCTCGGCCCGGCCACGTGGCACTACTGGCCTTCAGCGGTTGAATGTTTTTATTATTTATGTGTCCTCTTTGGTGTGAGTTTTGGGTTTGGGTTTTGGTTAGTAGTTGGTACCGTGTGATGCTCTCTCTTCTCCCAGAAGGATGTGTATATAACTTAAGGGAAAAGAAATGTAAAGTGTTGTAAATAAGATGGCTTGTGAAGGGACCGCGAGACGCGCCCCTGCGTCTTCAGGACCAGGCCGTCCCTCTCTGCGTGGTGAAGAGAGACACTATTTTTCTATTGCAGCACCATGTAGGGCCGGGGCCCCGGAGCCAGCTGGCGCTCTTACCAAGATCCAATATTTTTTATGATAAACCTGTGGCTCGACACATCTACTGATTGAAATGGATGTCTTAGTCTAGGTGACTATTTTTGTCATATGGAAATGAATAAAATGCAGGATGTAATCTTATCTCTGAATCGCGTTCCTTGATTATTCAAATGGAAACAAGTGGGACTTGAGGTTACGGTCATTAATGGTGGATGTATATCCGTGGTGTTTCTCCGAGGAAAGTCAACGAGGGTTGACAGCTTAGATCTGAGCAATAGCTAAATGTATCTCAACTGGTCTTGAAATTTTTATTTTTCACTTTTTTCTAAAATAAAAACGCAACCTCCTAATTGTGGATTTTTTTTTTTTACATCTGTGACGGAAGACGATGTGGTAGAAAACGCCTACCCGTTAGAGCCTTGGCGGTGGCCACAAATGACTACCCTCCCAACTGCCTTCCCACCCTCAACGCTCAGTGCCGGTGTTGGCTCTTCGGATCGCTTCAGAAATACGCGGCTGTGCATCGAACCACATTGTAGGCGCGGGAACGAAGGGGTGCGCGGTTCACGATACCGTGTGCCCACCACCAGCACCTTCGTCCGTTAGCTCCCGAGGGAGGATGTCTTTACCATAAAGGAAGCTTTACCTCCCCGGTAACATTTGAGAAGACGTAAAACTTTAAATAATTTAACAGCTCCTGGTTTCAACAGGCATGATGCGTTTCTTTTTTCGATAACTACTGATACCTAGAAATAGTTTTTGCCTGGGAGGTGGGGGGTCCTTGCAAAGCACGGGTGAGGACGCTAACCACCGAACTAACGGCCCAGGTCAGCCTCCCAGCACAAAACCCTCCACCTTAGGGATGGACCCAGGCTGGTTTCAGTGCTGGGGTGGAGATTTTGAAACATGAGCCAAGTCAGACAGTAAATTCAGTTTGTGTTTTAAAATGGTGAAATAAAGGTTCCTGTATTTAAAATAATATAAATTACGGGGCGCCTGGGTGGCGCAGTCGGTTAAGCGTCCGACTTCAGCCAGGTCACGATCTCGCGGTCTGTGAGTTCGAGCCCCGCGTCAGGCTCTGGGCTGATGGCTCGGAGCCTGGAGCCTGTTTCCGATTCTGTGTCTCCCTCTCTCTCTGCCCCTCCCCCGTTCATGCTCTGTCTCTCTCTGTCCCAAAAATAAATTAAAAACGTTGAAAAAAAAAAAATTAAAAAAAAAATAAATAAAATAATATAAATTACAATGGAGGGAAAACGTGATCTGCTTATTTTGAAAACATTTCTAGTGTAAAGCCGGGGGCGTTTCAGCTTAACAAGCCCGGGTTTTCGCTTGCTCCTGACGTCAGCTCCACGTGGCGCAGACCGCGCGTCAGCTGTAAAATGCCAACGATCCCTGAGAATTATTTATTTAAATATATTGCTATTCTGGGTTCATCACGGGAACCAGTAACATTTCAAACTAATTAAAAAGTATTGCTGAAGGGCTAAAAAGCAATTGTTTCTAAACTCTGCGCTGTTTAATTTTATCCCCTCGGAAGCGAGAAGGCCGTGGCCCCCGCCTGCTGTTGCTTTGTGCGTGGCTGCCGCGGCCGGGCCCCGACCCCAGCTTCCCGGAGCCCCGACACACGTCAGGCCTATCTCCTCACTACCGGGCCGCGTGCGTGTCCCCAGCCCGACCACCTCCGGGTCGCCGTGTTTGTTGGCTGCCTGTCTGATGCCACGGAAGCCCGGAGGCCTCGCGGCTTTCCTCTGTGCACACTTGGAGCAGCGTGATCGTGTCACATACGTGCAGCCCCGTGGCCAGCCTGTCACCTGGCGAGCATGCCGGGCCTTTTGTGTTAAAATCCTGAGCTGGTTTGCTGATGACTGGTGCCGAGGCGGGAGCGGGCACTCGTTTCTTCCTCTGAAAGGCCTTCCCGCCGCCGCGCCTCGTGGAGAAACGCGCCCCGAGATGGTTCCGTTTGGCGGGTCGGTTGGCTGACCTCGGTCTACGGAACGTCCTGTACAAAGTGAGGGAGAACGTTAAATTCCCCTTGTCGTTTTCACCTCGCTGGGAAATACTGGCGTTACTTGAGCGTCCTTCCTGCAGGGAGGACGTTAAAATGCAACCGCCAGGCACGGTTCCCGTGGTGGCGCTCACACCTTTGTCCCCAGTTGACAGGCGTGTGGCGTGTTGGCGCACCGGGCGGGGCCACGGCGAAGGGCACGGGGGCACCGGGCCGGGCCGGCCCTCACACCCTGCTCCCTTTTCTGTACGCAGGGTAGAATTTGGTGGCATTAAAACCCTCTCCAGTTCTAAAATCAGGGTGGTTTGTTTGTTGTCGTTTGGAAAGAACTACCACTAATGTTTAGCTTCCTTTTTCCTCCCCAAATTCACTAGGCAAGTCTACAGTGTTTAGAGAGAGAGAAGATACAAATGATTACCTGAGAACACAAATATGAAAACTCTACTATAAACGACTTTGCTAAAGAAAATCCGTGGAATCATTTGTGGACCATGAAAAAATGTGTTGGTATCTCTATTTTAAATCGTGGAATTTATCGAAGCTTTTTAAACTGCAACTATATTTAAGGTAAAATAAAGGCGAGCTCTGTGAACATCGTGATTACTGCGTTTCCTACGAAGAGAGTCTTTTCTAAATGATTAGCTTTTTGTCACATGTGTTGCCCACGCAGGTGCGCATATGGTTCCTCGTCAAGATTATATACGGATACACGTACTGTATACACATATACCGTGTGCGTATACACGTATTCAAAAGAGTATGCCATTTAAAGCAATGGTTGTTTCTTAACGGTTGTTTTTAGTAAAATACCAGAGAACGTGAACTATTCCCTTGGGTTTCCCTATCCTAATTGTAACCATGTCTGCAGGTTTTGGTCTGACTTGGGAGTCGTCACAGGTTGTATTGACACAGCTCCGTTTGTGGGTCCTCTGCTCATGACTGAGTTCAGTGTTTGCCCGAGCGCTGGGTTACAGGGGGAGGAGAACCAGAACATGGGCGAGGCGGGGGCAGACAGAGAGCTGGCGCTGGGTCCTGTTGTGCCCGTGCCCTCCGTGTCCCTGAGATGAAGGGACCCCAAGGCCCTGCCCTGCGGAGAGGAGCCGCGGCCTGCCCGTGAGTCACTCCCTGGGTATGATTCACATGTGGAAATAAACGTCTGATCTCAGGAGTTCCAAACGTGATTATTCGTGAACACAGGGGTTCTGCAAACCCTCCAACCGCTCTCAAAGTTGGCACGATACACATATTTTTAAGTTATAGAATGACACATAAACTGGAATTTTCACAACCAGGCGTGAGTTATTTCCTTCAGTGGCTGTCCTGGCACTCCAGGTGGTCACTGATTCTGTTTATTTTCTTTCTAGCTTAATTTAAAGGACTTGTGAATTTTAATAACTTTAGGTTAGGTACATAATGTCTAATACAAAGGTCTTAACATTTCTTCTACAACTAGCAGATTTTTTTTTTTTATCACATGCAGGATACACGAAACATTTCCATTTTACTTTTCCTATTTGTTTTCTGAAGGACGATGTAAAAACAGCTCTTCTGACCTAGAATTACCCGGAAGAAACGTGTCACGGCCTCCCACGACGGCACCGCTAAGGGGCGCCGGCGGGCTCGGGGACTGTATTTTCCACGCTTCAGACGGTAAGAGTCGGTAAGAGTCGTAGGGATCCCTAGTGGAAAGTATGTCAGACCTCCCCACACATTCAGATGCTGTAAAGATAAATTAGGTTTTGAATCTTACATCCATTTCCCTTCACAAATAAGCCTGGAGTTGCCGTGTTTTCCGTGGGGGATCATCTGGTCTCGTCACGGCTCAGGAAGGGGCAGCCTGTGCACAGAGCTGTTCCCGTGCAGGCTTATCGTGCCTTACTCTGTCTTCTGCTTGGCTTTGCTTTGGGATTTTTAGTAACAGCGTTCGGGGCTGCGGCGGGCGGTACTCGACGTGCTGGGCCCGGGGCCGCCCACAGGAGAGTTCTGTAGCCCCGGCGTTTCATCTTTGCGCTTCAAAACATTTTACTGAGCACACAGAAGACGCAGGTCTTGTCCAGGCAGCCTCTTAAAGGTGAACAGCAGTTCTGTTATCTGGCACCTGTCGTAGACACACGTGCTCAGAATGAGTCAAACCGGCCCATAATCTCACCCGAGGAACGACTTACCAAAGAAGCTGATCTGGAAACCGTACCAGCTATGGAAAAAGACACGAACTGTAAAAAAATCACCAGCGTCTCAGAGTTTTATTTGCTGCATTAACCTCCTAGATTTTTCAGTCAGGAGCTACAGGCAGTTTGGGAAAATGAGCTTTACCAATTAATATTTGCGAATGGTTCATTTTTCCCGAGGAAAACTCCAAATGTAATTTTCATAATCTCAGTGCACCCGGGACTTGAAGATCGCCCGGTGGGTTTTTGGCCGGAGCGGTTCTTGTAAGTCGTTCATTCGTGAGTAGTTCCTGGCTACCGGAAGACTCTCCCTTACATGTTCCCCTGTGTCGTCCGTCTGTCACCCAGAACTCCCCGGGCGTTCCCATCTCTCAGTTTACATTTAGGCCTTGACCCTTCAGCTTGTCCGCTGCTGTGCCAAGGACTACACACGAGATCAAGTGGTGTTTGTTTTTTAAGACCTTCTCCTTTTTTTCAGTTTTTATTTTTTTTATTTTGAGAGAGAGAGAGAGAGAGAAAAGCGTGAGCAGGGGAGGGGCAGAGAGAGAATCCCAAGCAGGCTCCGCACTGTCTGCGCAGAGCCCGACTCGGGGCTCCAACTCCCGAACCGTGAGACCGTGACCTGAGCCCCGGTCGGACGCTTGACCGGCCGAGCCCCCCGGGTGCCCCTGGAAGAGCGGGTTTTAAATCACAATCAGAATTTGGTCATTTTTAAGGGTGGTCTCTCGGGCTAGGCTCTGAACCCGGTCATCCATGTCTTCCGATGGTCCTGAATTAGGTACTCAGTTTTAGAAACGCAGGCTCCGTGGTCCTCGACATGAAAATCATGGCTGGTCTTGGTATTTAACTGAAGACAAGCTGAGGGTTTTCTCACGAGCCCTGACGAGGGAAACCCAGCGACGGATTACCTTCTTGACACCGGCTGTTAGCTGCCGGCTTCCCTTTGGCTCAGACACAGCGTCCTCAGTGGTGTTCAGGCCAACGGGCTGACGCGGGAGTGTGCCTGTGGCCTTACCTAGGTAGGCCTCCGCGACCCCGCCGGAAAAACGCACCTTGCTCCTGGGGCGGCGGGGAGGGGACAGAGACTGTCCGCGGTGGAGACAGCGTGTCTGCCGTCTGCCTGGGGGCCCGTGACCCGTGCCTCCTGCTCCAGGAGCGGCGAGATGGGGAAGCATCAGTGGAGGGTCACCGCGTCCTCACCGGATTAGCTGTGGGAGCACCGAGAGAACTGTGGGCTGTGGAAAAGTCAGAAATGCTTTCAAAGAGTATTTGTAATCCCAGAAAGGAAGAGTCCCCGGACCCCAAGTCTAACCGTCAGGGCTGAACTACAGAGAGAACATCGGTACGAGATCTTGCAGGAGGGGGACGCTGCCTGGCTCTTGATAAAGCTCACTTCAACAGATACTCTTAAACCCCAGTCTTGCCCTTGCAGATCTGTGATGAAAACTAAATAGTTTTGATCTGTACTTCAGTATGTAGTAGGGACATCTACTTTGTCGATAAGCTGTGTGTGCCTGAGAGAGTGACCCCTCAAAGTAAGAACTTTCTAAGTAGGGCAGTTAATTCAGCTCAGGGAATATCTGTTTGTCCAGAATAACAAGTAAGGCTTTTTGAACAGAAAATAATGCTGAGCTTAATTATTTTATTAATGCATACTCCCCAAGGTAAGGAAATGCGAGTTTTTTCTAAACTTTGTCGGCACAGATAAAGCAGTTGGAATATGCTTGCAAGGCTAGCTCGATTGTTTTATTAGAAAATATTCAATATTTCACATGCATTTAAAAATAGCATATTCAATTGCAATTATGTGTTTTCTCTACTTTTGTAATTAAAGAGATTGGAGCTTTTCCTTTGATGTATTGGGATTCCATTAGCAGAATGTTTAATGGTTTAGAGGTAGTTCTGGAATGTTTAATTCACTAATGTGAGTACAGCCAGTCGTCTTGTGTTTCAGGATGAGGCCAACCGTTGCACAACTGTGTAGAAACCATCCGTTTCGCCATGGGCTCTTCTGAGCTGTTGATGGTGAATTTCCCTTCCCCACTGTCACCTTTGATTTTCAAGCTAGAGTTAGTTTCCTCCAGAAATGTGAAAACAATATCGAAACATTCTCACCTTTCTGAACATATAAAATGCTTTCCAAAGTTAACAATCAAACCTGGTCTAAAACCAGCT
>NC_080791.1:115735226-115744418 GCF_028018385.1 Neofelis nebulosa | reverse complement strand
TAACCCTAACCCTAACCCTAACCCTAACCCTAACCCTAACCCTAACCCTAACCCTAACCCTAACCCTAACCCTAACCCTAACCCTAACCCTAACCCTAACCCTAACCCTAACCCTAACCCTAACCCTAACCCTAACCCTAACCCTAACCCTAACCCTAACCCTAACCCTAACCCTAACCCTAACCCTAACCCTAACCCTAACCCTAACCCTAACCCTAACCCTAACCCTAACCCTAACCCTAACCCTAACCCTAACCCTAACCCTAACCCTAACCCTAACCCTAACCCTAACCCTAACCCTAACCCTAACCCTAACCCTAACCCTAACCCTAACCCTAACCCTAACCCTAACCCTAACCCTAACCCTAACCCTAACCCTAACCCTAACCCTAACCCTAACCCTAACCCTAACCCTAACCCTAACCCTAACCCTAACCCTAACCCTAACCCTAACCCTAACCCTAACCCTAACCCTAACCCTAACCCTAACCCTAACCCTAACCCTAACCCTAACCCTAACCCTAACCCTAACCCTAACCCTAACCCTAACCCTAACCCTAACCCTAACCCTAACCCTAACCCTAACCCTAACCCTAACCCTAACCCTAACCCTAACCCTAACCCTAACCCTAACCCTAACCCTAACCCTAACCCTAACCCTAACCCTAACCCTAACCCTAACCCTAACCCTAACCCTAACCCTAACCCTAACCCTAACCCTAACCCTAACCCTAACCCTAACCCTAACCCTAACCCTAACCCTAACCCTAACCCTAACCCTAACCCTAACCCTAACCCTAACCCTAACCCTAACCCTAACCCTAACCCTAACCCTAACCCTAACCCTAACCCTAACCCTAACCCTAACCCTAACCCTAACCCTAACCCTAACCCTAACCCTAACCCTAACCCTAACCCTAACCCTAACCCTAACCCTAACCCTAACCCTAACCCTAACCCTAACCCTAACCCTAACCCTAACCCTAACCCTAACCCTAACCCTAACCCTAACCCTAACCCTAACCCTAACCCTAACCCTAACCCTAACCCTAACCCTAACCCTAACCCTAACCCTAACCCTAACCCTAACCCTAACCCTAACCCTAACCCTAACCCTAACCCTAACCCTAACCCTAACCCTAACCCTAACCCTAACCCTAACCCTAACCCTAACCCTAACCCTAACCCTAACCCTAACCCTAACCCTAACCCTAACCCTAACCCTAACCCTAACCCTAACCCTAACCCTAACCCTAACCCTAACCCTAACCCTAACCCTAACCCTAACCCTAACCCTAACCCTAACCCTAACCCTAACCCTAACCCTAACCCTAACCCTAACCCTAACCCTAACCCTAACCCTAACCCTAACCCTAACCCTAACCCTAACCCTAACCCTAACCCTAACCCTAACCCTAACCCTAACCCTAACCCTAACCCTAACCCTAACCCTAACCCTAACCCTAACCCTAACCCTAACCCTAACCCTAACCCTAACCCTAACCCTAACCCTAACCCTAACCCTAACCCTAACCCTAACCCTAACCCTAACCCTAACCCTAACCCTAACCCTAACCCTAACCCTAACCCTAACCCTAACCCTAACCCTAACCCTAACCCTAACCCTAACCCTAACCCTAACCCTAACCCTAACCCTAACCCTAACCCTAACCCTAACCCTAACCCTAACCCTAACCCTAACCCTAACCCTAACCCTAACCCTAACCCTAACCCTAACCCTAACCCTAACCCTAACCCTAACCCTAACCCTAACCCTAACCCTAACCCTAACCCTAACCCTAACCCTAACCCTAACCCTAACCCTAACCCTAACCCTAACCCTAACCCTAACCCTAACCCTAACCCTAACCCTAACCCTAACCCTAACCCTAACCCTAACCCTAACCCTAACCCTAACCCTAACCCTAACCCTAACCCTAACCCTAACCCTAACCCTAACCCTAACCCTAACCCTAACCCTAACCCTAACCCTAACCCTAACCCTAACCCTAACCCTAACCCTAACCCTAACCCTAACCCTAACCCTAACCCTAACCCTAACCCTAACCCTAACCCTAACCCTAACCCTAACCCTAACCCTAACCCTAACCCTAACCCTAACCCTAACCCTAACCCTAACCCTAACCCTAACCCTAACCCTAACCCTAACCCTAACCCTAACCCTAACCCTAACCCTAACCCTAACCCTAACCCTAACCCTAACCCTAACCCTAACCCTAACCCTAACCCTAACCCTAACCCTAACCCTAACCCTAACCCTAACCCTAACCCTAACCCTAACCCTAACCCTAACCCTAACCCTAACCCTAACCCTAACCCTAACCCTAACCCTAACCCTAACCCTAACCCTAACCCTAACCCTAACCCTAACCCTAACCCTAACCCTAACCCTAACCCTAACCCTAACCCTAACCCTAACCCTAACCCTAACCCTAACCCTAACCCTAACCCTAACCCTAACCCTAACCCTAACCCTAACCCTAACCCTAACCCGAACCCTAACCCTAACCCTAACCCTAACCCTAACCCTAACCCTAACCCTAACCCTAACCCTAACCCTAACCCTAACCCTAACCCTAACCCTAACCCTAACCCTAACCCTAACCCTAACCCTAACCCTAACCCTAACCCTAACCCTAACCCTAACCCTAACCCTAACCCTAACCCTAACCCTAACCCTAACCCTAACCCTAACCCTAACCCTAACCCTAACCCTAACCCTAACCCTAACCCTAACCCTAACCCTAACCCTAACCCTAACCCTAACCCTAACCCTAACCCTAACCCTAACCCTAACCCTAACCCTAACCCTAACCCTAACCCTAACCCTAACCCTAACCCTAACCCTAACCCTAACCCTAACCCTAACCCTAACCCTAACCCTAACCCTAACCCTAACCCTAACCCTAACCCTAACCCTAACCCTAACCCTAACCCTAACCCTAACCCTAACCCTAACCCTAACCCTAACCCTAACCCTAACCCTAACCCTAACCCTAACCCTAACCCTAACCCTAACCCTAACCCTAACCCTAACCCTAACCCTAACCCTAACCCTAACCCTAACCCTAACCCTAACCCTAACCCTAACCCTAACCCTAACCCTAACCCTAACCCTAACCCTAACCCTAACCCTAACCCTAACCCTAACCCTAACCCTAACCCTAACCCTAACCCTAACCCTAACCCTAACCCTAACCCTAACCCTAACCCTAACCCTAACCCTAACCCTAACCCTAACCCTAACCCTAACCCTAACCCTAACCCTAACCCTAACCCTAACCCTAACCCTAACCCTAACCCTAACCCTAACCCTAACCCTAACCCTAACCCTAACCCTAACCCTAACCCTAACCCTAACCCTAACCCTAACCCTAACCCTAACCCTAACCCTAACCCTAACCCTAACCCTAACCCTAACCCTAACCCTAACCCTAACCCTAACCCTAACCCTAACCCTAACCCTAACCCTAACCCTAACCCTAACCCTAACCCTAACCCTAACCCTAACCCTAACCCTAACCCTAACCCTAACCCTAACCCTAACCCTAACCCTAACCCTAACCCTAACCCTAACCCTAACCCTAACCCTAACCCTAACCCTAACCCTAACCCTAACCCTAACCCTAACCCTAACCCTAACCCTAACCCTAACCCTAACCCTAACCCTAACCCTAACCCTAACCCTAACCCTAACCCTAACCCTAACCCTAACCCTAACCCTAACCCTAACCCTAACCCTAACCCTAACCCTAACCCTAACCCTAACCCTAACCCTAACCCTAACCCTAACCCTAACCCTAACCCTAACCCTAACCCTAACCCTAACCCTAACCCTAACCCTAACCCTAACCCTAACCCTAACCCTAACCCTAACCCTAACCCTAACCCTAACCCTAACCCTAACCCTAACCCTAACCCTAACCCTAACCCTAACCCTAACCCTAACCCTAACCCTAACCCTAACCCTAACCCTAACCCTAACCCTAACCCTAACCCTAACCCTAACCCTAACCCTAACCCTAACCCTAACCCTAACCCTAACCCTAACCCTAACCCTAACCCTAACCCTAACCCTAACCCTAACCCTAACCCTAACCCTAACCCTAACCCTAACCCTAACCCTAACCCTAACCCTAACCCTAACCCTAACCCTAACCCTAACCCTAACCCTAACCCTAACCCTAACCCTAACCCTAACCCTAACCCTAACCCTAACCCTAACCCTAACCCTAACCCTAACCCTAACCCTAACCCTAACCCTAACCCTAACCCTAACCCTAACCCTAACCCTAACCCTAACCCTAACCCTAACCCTAACCCTAACCCTAACCCTAACCCTAACCCTAACCCTAACCCTAACCCTAACCCTAACCCTAACCCTAACCCTAACCCTAACCCTAACCCTAACCCTAACCCTAACCCTAACCCTAACCCTAACCCTAACCCTAACCCTAACCCTAACCCTAACCCTAACCCTAACCCTAACCCTAACCCTAACCCTAACCCTAACCCTAACCCTAACCCTAACCCTAACCCTAACCCTAACCCTAACCCTAACCCTAACCCTAACCCTAACCCTAACCCTAACCCTAACCCTAACCCTAACCCTAACCCTAACCCTAACCCTAACCCTAACCCTAACCCTAACCCTAACCCTAACCCTAACCCTAACCCTAACCCTAACCCTAACCCTAACCCTAACCCTAACCCTAACCCTAACCCTAACCCTAACCCTAACCCTAACCCTAACCCTAACCCTAACCCTAACCCTAACCCTAACCCTAACCCTAACCCTAACCCTAACCCTAACCCTAACCCTAACCCTAACCCTAACCCTAACCCTAACCCTAACCCTAACCCTAACCCTAACCCTAACCCTAACCCTAACCCTAACCCTAACCCTAACCCTAACCCTAACCCTAACCCTAACCCTAACCCTAACCCTAACCCTAACCCTAACCCTAACCCTAACCCTAACCCTAACCCTAACCCTAACCCTAACCCTAACCCTAACCCTAACCCTAACCCTAACCCTAACCCTAACCCTAACCCTAACCCTAACCCTAACCCTAACCCTAACCCTAACCCTAACCCTAACCCTAACCCTAACCCTAACCCTAACCCTAACCCTAACCCTAACCCTAACCCTAACCCTAACCCTAACCCTAACCCTAACCCTAACCCTAACCCTAACCCTAACCCTAACCCTAACCCTAACCCTAACCCTAACCCTAACCCTAACCCTAACCCTAACCCTAACCCTAACCCTAACCCTAACCCTAACCCTAACCCTAACCCTAACCCTAACCCTAACCCTAACCCTAACCCTAACCCTAACCCTAACCCTAACCCTAACCCTAACCCTAACCCTAACCCTAACCCTAACCCTAACCCTAACCCTAACCCTAACCCTAACCCTAACCCTAACCCTAACCCTAACCCTAACCCTAACCCTAACCCTAACCCTAACCCTAACCCTAACCCTAACCCTAACCCTAACCCTAACCCTAACCCTAACCCTAACCCTAACCCTAACCCTAACCCTAACCCTAACCCTAACCCTAACCCTAACCCTAACCCTAACCCTAACCCTAACCCTAACCCTAACCCTAACCCTAACCCTAACCCTAACCCTAACCCTAACCCTAACCCTAACCCTAACCCTAACCCTAACCCTAACCCTAACCCTAACCCTAACCCTAACCCTAACCCTAACCCTAACCCTAACCCTAACCCTAACCCTAACCCTAACCCTAACCCTAACCCTAACCCTAACCCTAACCCTAACCCTAACCCTAACCCTAACCCTAACCCTAACCCTAACCCTAACCCTAACCCTAACCCTAACCCTAACCCTAACCCTAACCCTAACCCTAACCCTAACCCTAACCCTAACCCTAACCCTAACCCTAACCCTAACCCTAACCCTAACCCTAACCCTAACCCTAACCCTAACCCTAACCCTAACCCTAACCCTAACCCTAACCCTAACCCTAACCCTAACCCTAACCCTAACCCTAACCCTAACCCTAACCCTAACCCTAACCCTAACCCTAACCCTAACCCTAACCCTAACCCTAACCCTAACCCTAACCCTAACCCTAACCCTAACCCTAACCCTAACCCTAACCCTAACCCTAACCCTAACCCTAACCCTAACCCTAACCCTAACCCTAACCCTAACCCTAACCCTAACCCTAACCCTAACCCTAACCCTAACCCTAACCCTAACCCTAACCCTAACCCTAACCCTAACCCTAACCCTAACCCTAACCCTAACCCTAACCCTAACCCTAACCCTAACCCTAACCCTAACCCTAACCCTAACCCTAACCCTAACCCTAACCCTAACCCTAACCCTAACCCTAACCCTAACCCTAACCCTAACCCTAACCCTAACCCTAACCCTAACCCTAACCCTAACCCTAACCCTAACCCTAACCCTAACCCTAACCCTAACCCTAACCCTAACCCTAACCCTAACCCTAACCCTAACCCTAACCCTAACCCTAACCCTAACCCTAACCCTAACCCTAACCCTAACCCTAACCCTAACCCTAACCCTAACCCTAACCCTAACCCTAACCCTAACCCTAACCCTAACCCTAACCCTAACCCTAACCCTAACCCTAACCCTAACCCTAACCCTAACCCTAACCCTAACCCTAACCCTAACCCTAACCCTAACCCTAACCCTAACCCTAACCCTAACCCTAACCCTAACCCTAACCCTAACCCTAACCCTAACCCTAACCCTAACCCTAACCCTAACCCTAACCCTAACCCTAACCCTAACCCTAACCCTAACCCTAACCCTAACCCTAACCCTAACCCTAACCCTAACCCTAACCCTAACCCTAACCCTAACCCTAACCCTAACCCTAACCCTAACCCTAACCCTAACCCTAACCCTAACCCTAACCCTAACCCTAACCCTAACCCTAACCCTAACCCTAACCCTAACCCTAACCCTAACCCTAACCCTAACCCTAACCCTAACCCTAACCCTAACCCTAACCCTAACCCTAACCCTAACCCTAACCCTAACCCTAACCCTAACCCTAACCCTAACCCTAACCCTAACCCTAACCCTAACCCTAACCCTAACCCTAACCCTAACCCTAACCCTAACCCTAACCCTAACCCTAACCCTAACCCTAACCCTAACCCTAACCCTAACCCTAACCCTAACCCTAACCCTAACCCTAACCCTAACCCTAACCCTAACCCTAACCCTAACCCTAACCCTAACCCTAACCCTAACCCTAACCCTAACCCTAACCCTAACCCTAACCCTAACCCTAACCCTAACCCTAACCCTAACCCTAACCCTAACCCTAACCCTAACCCTAACCCTAACCCTAACCCTAACCCTAACCCTAACCCTAACCCTAACCCTAACCCTAACCCTAACCCTAACCCTAACCCTAACCCTAACCCTAACCCTAACCCTAACCCTAACCCTAACCCTAACCCTAACCCTAACCCTAACCCTAACCCTAACCCTAACCCTAACCCTAACCCTAACCCTAACCCTAACCCTAACCCTAACCCTAACCCTAACCCTAACCCTAACCCTAACCCTAACCCTAACCCTAACCCTAACCCTAACCCTAACCCTAACCCTAACCCTAACCCTAACCCTAACCCTAACCCTAACCCTAACCCTAACCCTAACCCTAACCCTAACCCTAACCCTAACCCTAACCCTAACCCTAACCCTAACCCTAACCCTAACCCTAACCCTAACCCTAACCCTAACCCTAACCCTAACCCTAACCCTAACCCTAACCCTAACCCTAACCCTAACCCTAACCCTAACCCTAACCCTAACCCTAACCCTAACCCTAACCCTAACCCTAACCCTAACCCTAACCCTAACCCTAACCCTAACCCTAACCCTAACCCTAACCCTAACCCTAACCCTAACCCTAACCCTAACCCTAACCCTAACCCTAACCCTAACCCTAACCCTAACCCTAACCCTAACCCTAACCCTAACCCTAACCCTAACCCTAACCCTAACCCTAACCCTAACCCTAACCCTAACCCTAACCCTAACCCTAACCCTAACCCTAACCCTAACCCTAACCCTAACCCTAACCCTAACCCTAACCCTAACCCTAACCCTAACCCTAACCCTAACCCTAACCCTAACCCTAACCCTAACCCTAACCCTAACCCTAACCCTAACCCTAACCCTAACCCTAACCCTAACCCTAACCCTAACCCTAACCCTAACCCTAACCCTAACCCTAACCCTAACCCTAACCCTAACCCTAACCCTAACCCTAACCCTAACCCTAACCCTAACCCTAACCCTAACCCTAACCCTAACCCTAACCCTAACCCTAACCCTAACCCTAACCCTAACCCTAACCCTAACCCTAACCCTAACCCTAACCCTAACCCTAACCCTAACCCTAACCCTAACCCTAACCCTAACCCTAACCCTAACCCTAACCCTAACCCTAACCCTAACCCTAACCCTAACCCTAACCCTAACCCTAACCCTAACCCTAACCCTAACCCTAACCCTAACCCTAACCCTAACCCTAACCCTAACCCTAACCCTAACCCTAACCCTAACCCTAACCCTAACCCTAACCCTAACCCTAACCCTAACCCTAACCCTAACCCTAACCCTAACCCTAACCCTAACCCTAACCCTAACCCTAACCCTAACCCTAACCCTAACCCTAACCCTAACCCTAACCCTAACCCTAACCCTAACCCTAACCCTAACCCTAACCCTAACCCTAACCCTAACCCTAACCCTAACCCTAACCCTAACCCTAACCCTAACCCTAACCCTAACCCTAACCCTAACCCTAACCCTAACCCTAACCCTAACCCTAACCCTAACCCTAACCCTAACCCTAACCCTAACCCTAACCCTAACCCTAACCCTAACCCTAACCCTAACCCTAACCCTAACCCTAACCCTAACCCTAACCCTAACCCTAACCCTAACCCTAACCCTAACCCTAACCCTAACCCTAACCCTAACCCTAACCCTAACCCTAACCCTAACCCTAACCCTAACCCTAACCCTAACCCTAACCCTAACCCTAACCCTAACCCTAACCCTAACCCTAACCCTAACCCTAACCCTAACCCTAACCCTAACCCTAACCCTAACCCTAACCCTAACCCTAACCCTAACCC
>NC_080791.1:115717726-115732726 GCF_028018385.1 Neofelis nebulosa | reverse complement strand
AATCGACACATTCAATGCAATCCTTATCAAAATAACACCAACTTTCTTCACAGAGCTAGAACAAACAACCCTAAAATTTGTAAGGATCCAGAAAACACACCAAATATCCAAAGTCATGTTGAAATAGAAAACAAAGCTGGAGACATAACAATTTTGGATTTATGGTGTATGAGAAAGCCGTAAGTATGTATGGTACGGGCAAGGCAGTATGGTACAGGCACAAAAATGGACACAGACATCAATGGAATGGAATAGGTAAACCAGAAATATACCCTCAAACGTATGGCTGAGTAATCTTTGATAACGCAGGAAAGAATATCCAATGGAAAAAATGTCTCTTCAGCAAATGGTACTGGGAAAACTGGACAGTGAGAGAATGAACCTGGACACTCTTCTTAAACCACACACACACACACACACACACACACACACACACACACACATACACACACACACATTTCAAAATGGATGAAAGATCTAAATGTAAGACAGGAACCATCAAAATCCTAGAAGAGAAAACAGGCAATCTACCTCCCTGATCCTGGCCGCAGCCACTTCTCGCTTGTCATGTATCCAGAAGCAAGGGCAATAAAAACCAAAATGAACTATTGGGTCCTCAAGATAAAAACTTCTGCACAGCAGAGGACACAATCAGCAAAACTAAAAGGCAACTGAATGAAATGGGAGAAGATATTTGCAGGTGACATATCATATAAAGGATTAGTACCCAAAATCTATAAAGAACTTATCACACTCAACACCCAAAACCAAATAATCAAGTGAAGAAATGGGCAAAGAACATGAAGAGACACTTTAAGACAGATGACATCCAGATTGGTCACACATGAAAAGATGCTCAATCTCACTCGTCATCACTGAAATACAAATCGAAATCACAATGAGATATCCCATCACACCTATCAGAATGGCTAAAATTAACATCTCCGGAAACGACAGATGTTGGCAAGGATGCAGGGAAAGGGAACCCTTTTGCAATGCTGGTGGGAATGCAGAGTGGTGTAGCCACTCTGGGAAATAGTATGGAGATTCGTCACAAAAACTAAAAATAGAACTATACTAGGACCCAGCAATTGCACTACTAGGTATTTATCCAAAGGATACACTAACGCTGACTCGAAGTGGCACATGCACTCCAATGTTTAAAGCAGCATTATCGACAATAGCTAACTTATGCAAAGAGCCCAAATGACCATTGACAGATGAATGGATAAAGAAGATGTGGTATATTCATACAATGGAATATTACTCGGTGGTCAAAAAGAATTAAATCTCGCTATTTGCAACAATGTGGATGGAACCGGACTTTACTATGCTAAGCAAAATGTGTCAGAGAAAGACACACATCCTATGATTTCTCTCATCTGTGGAATTTAATAAAACTGATGAACATAGTGAAAGGAACGCAAAAATAAAATACAAACAGAGAATCAAACGATAAGAGACTCTTAAATACAGAGAAGACACTCGGGGTTCCAGGAGGGTTACTGAATAGGGGTATGGGCTAAATGGGTGATGGGCATTAGGGGCAGCACTTGGGATGAGTATTGGGTATATTTTGTACTTGATGGAGCACTAAATTCTACTGCTGAAACTGTATTCCACTATAAGGTAACTAACTTGGGCTTAAATTTTAAAAAGAAGAAATATTAAAAATAAGTAAAGAAATGTACTACCAGTCAAAAGAAAAGAATATTTAAATCGGGCTCTTTGAGTGGAAATGAAAGACTAAAAGTGTTACAGACAAGAATGGATCAGAGAAAACATCAAGAAACAATGCCAAAACAACTAGTAGAATGGGACTAAATATATACCTATCAATAATCACTCTGAATGTAAATGGACTAAACGCTCCAATCAAAAGACCTTGGATAGGGTGTCAGAATGGACAAAACAAACAAACAAACACAAGACTTATCTAGATGCTGCCTACAAAGACTTATATAGACTTAAGTCACCTGCAGATTTAAAGTGAGGGAATGAAGAAGCATTTATCATGCCAATAATGTCAAAAGAAAGCCAGTAACAATACTTATATCAGGCAAAATAAACTTTAAAACTGAGACTTTATTTTGGTACGCGTTGGGTAAATACCTAATAGTGACATTGCATGCACCCAATATTTATAGCAGCATTATCAACAGTAGCCAAACTATGGAGAAAGCCCAAGTATCCATCAACTGATGAAGGTTGTGGTGTGTGTGTGTGTGTGCGTGTGTGTGTGTGTGTGTGTGTGTGTGTGTGTATTCGTGTGTGTGTGTATACGTATGTATACGCATATGTACGTATGTGTATGTTCATATATACATACATATGTATATACAATGAAATATAACTCAGCTTCAAGAAGAATGAAATCTTGCCATTTCAATGATGTGGATGGAGCTAGAATGTATTATGCTAAGTGAAATATGTCAATCAGAAAGACAAATATATGATTTCACTCATGTGGAATTTAAGAAACAAAACAGATGAAAACATGGGAAGGGGGCAGGAAAAGAGAAGAGTGTTAACAAACCACATGAGTCTCTTAATGTTAGAGAAAAAAACTGAAGGTTGATGGAGGAAGATGGGTCAGCGCTGGGCTAGATGGGGAATGAGTATCACGGAGAGCACTTGTGATGAGCACTGGGTGTTGTATGTAAGGGATGAATCACTGAATTCTACTTCCGAATCCAAGAATGCACTGTATTTCAACTAAGACTTAAATTAAAAAAAAATAATAAAGCTGTAACAAGAGATGAAGACGGACACTATTTCACACTAAAGGAGACAGCCAAACAACAATATCCAATGATTATAAATTTTGATGCACCCAACATACGATCACCAAGTATATAAAACATTTAACAACAACCATAAAGAATCTCATTTATAATAATATAACGATAGTAGAGGACTTTAACACATCACTCACATCAATGGACAGAACCTGTAAACAGAAAATCAACAAGGAAACAATGGCTTTGAATGACACACTGGACCAGATGGGTTTAACAGATATATTCAGAACACTCCATACTAAAATGGCAGAGTACACATTCTTTTCAAGCGCACATGGGGCATTCTCCAGAACTGATCACATTCTAGGTCACAAATCAGGCCTCAAGAAGTACCCAAAGAGAGAGATCAGACCAAGTATCTTTTCTGACCACAAAGCTAGGAAACTTGAAGTCAACCACAAAAAAAGGGGGGGCCACAAATAAACGGAGGTTAAATAACATGCTACTAAATGAATGGGTCAAACAGGAAATCAATGAGAAAATACACTGAAACAAATGAAAATGAAAATACACTGGTAAAAACCTTTGGAATGCGGCAAAAGCAGTCTACAATGGAAGTATATAGCATTACAAACCTACCTTAAAGAGCAAGAAAAATCTCAAACAATCCTAACTTACAACTAAAGGAATGAGAAAAAGAACAGCAGAAGGAAAGAAATAATAGAGATTAAGGCAGAAACAAGGAATATAGAAACCAAAAAGACACTAGACCAAATCAATGAAACCAGGGGCTGGTTCTTTGAAAGCAGTAATAAACTTGAAAACCTCCTAGGCAGACTTTTCACAAAGAAGAGAGAAAGGACTCAAATAAATAAAATCACAAATAAGAAAGGAGAAATTACAGTCAACACCAAAAAAATACAATTAGAAGATAATATTATGAAAAACTATATGCAACAAATTGGACACTCTGAGAAAAATGGACAAATTCCTAGAAACACACAAACTACCAAAACTGAAACAGGAAGATACATAAATTCTGAAAACAGAAAGAAATCAAATCAGTAATTTAAAAAATCTCCCGCCAACACAAGAGTTCAGGGCCAAATGGCTTCACTGATGAATTCTACCATACATTTAAGGAAGAGGTAATATGTATTCTCCTTGAATTATTACAAAAAATGAAAAAGAAGGAAAACTTACAAATTCATCTTACGAGGCCATCATTACCCTGATACCAAAACCAGATAAAGCCTCCACTAAACCCGAAAACTGCAGCGGTGCCTGTGTGGCTCGGTCAGTTTACTGTCCAACTCTTAATTTCACATTAGGACATTATCTGCAGTGCATGGGTTCGAGTCCCACGTTGGACCCTGCCATGACAGTGTGGGGCATGGCCAGGATTCCCTCTCTCCCTGTCTCTCTGCCCCTCCCTCACTTTTATGTACTCTATCTAAGGAAAGAAAGAAACATTTAAAAAAATGTTTAAAAATTTTTAAATAAAACTGCAGACCAATAGCCTGATGACTATGTATGCCGAAATTCTCATTAAAATACCTTCAAATTAAAGTCAACAATACATTAATAGAATCATTTACCATAATCAAGTGGGATATATTCCTGGGCTGCAAGGGTGGTTCCACATTCACAGATCAATCATCATGATGCACTACAGTAATAGAAGAAAGGATAAGAACAATATGATGCTTTCAACAAATGCAGGAAAACCATTTGACAAAATGTCACATCCATTCATGATAAAAACCCTCAGCAAAGTACATGGAGACTCAACCTACCTGCACATAATAAAGGTCATCTAGGAAAAACCCACAGCTAATCTCATCCTCAATGGGGAAAAATTGAAAGTTTTTCCTCCAAGGTCAGGGACAAGACAGGGATGACCCCTCTCACCACTGTTATTCCACATAGTACGGGAAGCCCTAGCCACAGCACTCAGACAACAAAAAGAAATGAGAGGCATCCAAATCGGCAAGGAAGAAGTAGAGCTTTCACTATTTGGAACTGACATGATGCTCTCTATAAAAAACATTAAAGACTCCCATAAAACTTGCTAGAATTGATATATGAATTCGACAAATCACAATATACAGAAATCGATGTACATAAATGTATTGCATTTCTATAGATGAATAATGAATTAACAGAAAGAGGAAGTAAGGGATCAATCCCATTGACAGCTTCACAAATACCACAAGATACCAGGAATAAACCTAACCAAAGAGGTGAAAGACCTGTACTCTAAAGGCTATGAAACACTGACGAAAGAAATGAAAGAGGACACAAAGAAATGGAAATACATTTCATGTTCATGGATGGGAAGCACAAAATACTGTTAAAATGTCTACACTCCTCAAAACAGTCTACACATGTAATGAAATCCCTATCACACTAACAAAAACATTTGTCACAGAACTAGAACAAATAATCTCAAAATGTGTATGGAATGACAAAAGTCCCCAAACAGCCAAAACAAACTTGAAGAAGAGAAGCAAAGCTGGAGACATCACAATTCCAGAATTTAGGTTATATTACAAAGCTGTACTGATCAGAACAGTATGGTACTGGCAAAACAACAACAACAACCACACACAAAGGCATAGATGAATAGAATGGAAACCCAGAAATGAACTCACACCTATATGGTCAATTGATTCTCAACAAAGCAGGAAAGAATATCCAATGGAAAAAAAAAAGATAGTCTTGGGACACATGGGTGGCTCAGTCACCAAAGCGTGTGATTGTGGATTCAGCTCAGGTCATGATCTCAGGGCAGTGCAGAGCATGCGTGGGATTCTCTCTCTCCATTTCTCTCTGCCCCTCTTTTGCATGCTCTCTTGCTCTCTCTCTCAAAAATACACACATAAACTTAAAAAAAAAGTCTCCTCAACATATAGTTTTGGAAAAACTGGGCAGCAACCTGCCAAACAAAACAAGACCAACAACGGACCACTGTCTTACAACATACACAAAAATAAATCCAACATGGATAAAGACCTATGTGTGAAACCTGAAACCATAAAAATCCCAGAGGGTAATTAACACAGACAGTATCTCTTTGACACTGGCTGTACAAACGTCTTTGTAGATATATCTCCTGAGGTAAGGGAAACACAAGCAAAAATAATGGGACTTCATAAAAATAAAAAGCTTCCGTCACCAAGGAAATAATCAACAAAACTAAAACACCTACAGAATGATATTTGCAAATGACATCTGGTAAAGGGTTAGTGTCCAAAATATATACAGTTATACAGCACCCAAAACAGGAGAAATCCGATTAAAAATGGGCAGAAGACACAAACAGACATTTTCCCAAGGAAGACATACACATGGCCAAGAGACACATGAAAAGATGCTCAACGATACTGATCTTCAGGGAAATACAATTCAAAAGTACAATGAGATAACACATCACATCTGCAGAATGACTAAAATCAATGAATGATGAAACAGTAGGTGTTGCCAAGGATGTGGGGAAAGAAGAACCCTCTTGCACTGTGAGTAGGAATGCAAACTGGTGCAGCCACTCTGGAAAACATCATGGAGATTTGTCACACACACAAAAAAAAAACTGGAAATAGAACTACCTTACGATCCAGCAATTTCACTACGAGGTATTTACACAAATAATACAAAAATAATTCTTCAAAGGGATACATGCACTGTGATGTTTACAGCAGCATTTTCTACAACAGCCAAATTACGGAAACTGCCCAAGCATCCATCAACTGATGAATAAACTGAGATGCAGTATATGGAGTGTAATATTATTTACCCATAAAAACATGAAATCTTGTCATTTGCCAGGAGGCGCATGGAGAGAGAGAATGTTATGCTTGGTGAAATAAGCCTGTCAGAGAAAGACAAATACCCGATGATTTCACTAATACATGGAAATGAAACAAAACAAAGGAGGGCGGGGGAGGAGACAGTGACAAACAGACTCTTAACTAGGAAACAAACTGAGGGTTCCACAGCGAGGTGAGGGAATGGGTGAAACAGCTGCTGGGGATTAACAAGTGCACCTGGGATGAGCACCGGGTGACGTGTGGAAGGGTTGCTCTATATGACACACCTGAAAGTAATATTACACTGTGTCTTCACTCACTGGAATTTAAATTAGAAGATAACATAAGGTTAATGAGACTTACCTACCAGGTTTTCTGTAGTTTTCAATCACTTCACTAGGTTGGAAAAATAACCATGAAAATTTTTTAAAAGCATGTATGATGTGGGGGACAGTTTGTGCCCTTACCTCGGTCTCTGGTTCCAGCAGGACTCAGAAAGTGGGTCCCAGCTCATTCTTCTAGAAGGTCCTGAGATGAGCATTTCATGTATTCACGTCCTAACTGAATGCAGCTCCCGTTCTTCTGAATTTCTGTCAGGGTTTCTTCCCGGAAACAAGCCTAAATCTGGAACAAACCATCAACTGCATCTATGAGGTGATGTCGTGGGACCCCGCAATCCACGAGTCCTTTAGTCACATGCGTCGTGTTCAAATACTGTCCGGGAAGGGGAGGAATGAAACACGGGAAAAGCCCAGAAAATGCAAGGGCCTGTGCTGCTCAGCAACCAGCTTGTCCAGGGAAGCCACCCAGCGCCCCCTCCTCAGCACTCAGTACAACAAGGCAGCTTCTCTCTGGCGACTCAGCAGATGCCAAGTTGCTGCAAATCTCCCAAGGTCTCCCCTGGGTCGGGCAGCAGAACCCGCTGGAAAAGCAGTTCTGCTCTCTGTCCTGAGGCAGCGGCAGAGGCCCTGCGTCCTCTGGGAGCAACAGAAGCCCTTCCTGCTCTCAGGTGTCCTGGGTCAGAAAAGCCGATGGTGCGCCCTCTGCTGGCCATCACTGCCCGGCAGAGGAACCCGCCCCTCCGGGTCTGTGGTGCTCGAGCTCTCTCTGCTGGCCACCATGGGAATTCCTTCAATGTTGAAGGTCCTGGTTGCTCAGCTGAGAGACCGAAGGTGCTCTGGGCAACTAAGCCTGTTCTCCACATTGGGAAGGGTTTTAGTGACAGGGCCTGGGACACAAAGAAATCTTTTCCTTCTCCCTTCTTGTGAGTGAAGAATGAAACCGGATTTATTAACGTAATGACATAATTTGTAATGTTTTAAGCAATGTTCACAGAAAAATAGACTGCCAATTTACACATGCTGAACAAGAGGTAATTATGTTTACCACCAAAATACTTAGGTTAGGTAAAGAATGGACACCTTTGAGAGAGAGATACCGGCGTCCAGCTATGGAATGAATGAGTCCTAGGGATACAAGGGACAGCCAATGGAATGGAGTCAATCCTGTAGTAATACTGTTGCATGCTTTCACATGATAGCTACACTTGTGCTGAAGTACAACATAATTTATAGACATATGGAATGACTGCAATGCATGCCTAAAACTAATACAACAAATGTGTGAACAATATTTCAATTAAAAATAGACATCCTTGGGGCGCCTGGGTGGCTCAGTCGGTTGAGCGTCCGACTTCAGCTCAGGTCACGATCTCATGGTCCGTGAGTTCAAGCCCCGCGTTGGGCTCTGGACTGATGGCTCAGAGCCTGGAGCCTGCTTCTGATTCTGTCTCCCTCTCTCTCTGCCCCTCCTCCGTTCATGCTCTGTCACTCTCTGTCTCAAAAATAAATAAATGTTAAAAAAAAAAATTTTTTTTTTTAATTTTTTTTTTTCAACGTTTTTTATTTATTTTTGGACAGAGAGAGACAGAGCATGAACGGGGGAGGGGCAGAGAGAGAGGGAGACACAGAATCGGAAACAGGCTCCAGGCTCCGAGCCATCAGCCCAGAGCCCGACGCGGGGCTCGAACTCACGGACCGCGAGATCGTGACCTGGCTGAAGTCGGACGCTTAACCGACTGCGCCACCCAGGCGCCCCGAGATTTCGACTCTTGATTTCAGCTCAGGCTATGATCCCAGGATCATGCGATTGAGCCCCAATTGGGCTCTTCACTGAGCACGGAACTTGGTGAGGATTCATTCTCATTTTCATTCTCTCTCTCCCTCTCTCTCTCTTTGTCTCTCTCTTCCCCCATTCCCCCCACCCCACCCTACCATGCCTGTGCTCTCTCTCTTCATAATAAAAAGCACTGGGTGATAGAATGAATACAATATAGGACCCATCTATTTTCTACCTACAAAAGACTAGGAACACTACATAGCTACAACACGGAGAGGAGGAGTAAAGAACTATCAACTTAATATAGACTTCTATATGCAGAAGTGGTTAGGTACAAACCTAATAATAACCGATGCCAATATGGATATCGTCTACAAGGATATGGTCACGAAGATGCAGCAGGAGATCACTGTTCAGCAAATAATGTCTCAGATTGCTAATGTGAAAAAAGATATGGTTATTGTGGAGAAGAGTGAATTTTCAGCCCTCAGAGCAGAAAATGAGAAAATAAACCTCGAACTACATCGGTTAAAACAACAAGTAATGGATGAAGTGGTCAAAGTCCGGACAGATACCAAACTAGAGTTCAATCTAGAAAAGAGCAGAGTGAAGGAACTGTATTCGTTGAATGAAAGGAGGCTGCTGGAAATGAGGACAGAAATGGTGGCATTGCATGCCCAGCAAGATCAGTTATAGACTAGTTATAGAACTAAAGTATCAAAAGAAAACTGCAGTAGCCATACCTATATCAGAAAAAATAGATTTAAAAATAAAACTGTAACAAGAGACAAAGAAGGACACTATACTAATAAAAGGCACAATCCAACAAAAAGATAGAACAATTATAAACACATATGCGTTCAACCTGAGAGCATCCAAAGACACAAAACAGTCCAAAACTAAAGTAAAGAATTGATAGTCATACAATCATAGTAGGATACTTTAACACCCCAATGACATCAATGGAGAGATCATTCCATCAGAAAATCAACAAGAAAGTAGTGACTTTGAATGATAGACCAGATGGGCTTAACCGATATATTTTAGACATCCCATCCTAAAACAGCATAATACACATTATTTTCACGTGCACATGGAACATTCCCCACACTCGATAAAATATTAGGTCAGAAAACAAGCCAAAACAAAATCAAACTGATCAACGTCATACCGTGTGTCTTTTCAGACCACAATGCTATGAAAGTAGAAGACTACAACAAGAAAAGAAAAATCTGGAAAAGGCACAAAAACATGGAAGTTAAATAACATGCTACCAAAGAATCAATGGCTCAACCAAGAAATCAAAGAAAAAATCCAACATAACATGGAAACAAATGAAAATAACAACACAACAATACAAATTTCTGTAAAGCAGGAAAACTGGTTCTAACAGGGAAGTTTACAGCAATACCGGTCTGCCTCAGGAAAAAAAAAAAAAAAAAAAAAAACCCTGAAGTAAACCCCAATCCATAACCTTATAACTATAAAAGCCAGACAAAAGACAACAAACAAAACCCTTAAACAGCAGAATGAAGAAAATAATTAAAATCAGAGGAGAAATAAATGTTATAAAGATTAAAACTATGCACGCCTTGGACCAAAAACGGATGAGGCAGTATGTAAAATCCTACCATACCGAGAGAGGGCAGGGTGAAGGTATGAAACACTTCAGAGCCAGCTGTAATGGGGCGAGGCAAGAAGAACCTCCAGTGCAGAGACACAGGGGCAATAAAATAAAGGCAATCCCTCCCACACAGATGGAGAGTGGTGTCCACACATGAACATCCTCCCGCTCCAAGTGGGAGTGCAACATAACCTACTTCTTGCCCTAGCCCTAACCTTAACATTAACCCAAATCCCAACAACTAAACCTAACAGCTAACTCTAACCATTCCCTAGTACTAAACCCTGCAACTATCCATACGTCTAAACCCAACCCTAACCCTACCGAACCATAAAAGTAAACGTAACAGGAACTAACTTTGACCCTAACCCTCTAACCCTAACCCTATAACTCTAACCCTAAAACTCTACCCTAATGTTCTAACTCTACACGCTAAACCTAAAATAATAAAACCTAAAACTAACCCTAACCCTAACAATAAAACTCTAACACTAACCCTAACACTAACCCCTAATCCAATCCCCTAACCCGTAATGCTAACCAAAGTCCTAGACCTAGACCTCACCTAATCACTAACCCTAACGCAAACCCTAACACTAATGCTAACACCTAACCCTAATCCTACAATCTAACCAGATTTTAAACACAACTTCACAGTTCTAAACACAACTTTAAACACAACCCTCACACTACACTTAACCCTATCTTTCTAACCACATATACAGCAGACACACAGTCAGGGATGTACCCTCACTACAGCCCTCCATGGAACTCACAAAACTGGTGTCGCTTCAGCCCTGGTGACATCCGTGGACCAAAACCTAATTCTAGCTAAGGCTCTCTCTCCATGGGGACCTAATGCCAAAGTCTGACAACACCACGCACCTGGGGTCCAGGAGTGGTGCAGAATCACTAGGCATAGAAATGGAACATCACCATGTTGTTACCAAGGCCCTGCTGCACCTGCCCAAGAAGATTCCTGAGGCCCACCCTACCAATGTCCCATACAGTTGTCTGATCTTTGAACACAAAGACTAATGCTGATCAGCACCCTCCTTATGCCCTCAACTCAACCCTTCAGGGAGACAACTGCACTGCTGTGGGTTCAGCGTGTGGAGCCCTCTGGGACCGAACCCTAAACTTAAACCTAAACCAAACCAGAACCCTCAACCGAAACCTAAACCTATCTCGAGCCCAAACCCTACACTTGGCCCGAACCATCACCACATTACCCTCACTTCAGCCCTCGAGGGAGATCACGAGACTGGAGTCGCTTCGGCCCTGGCGACGTCCCTGGACAAAACCCTAACCCTAGCTAAGGCTCTCTCCCTATGGGGAACAATACAAAAATCTGACAACACCACACGCCTGTGGTTCAGAACTGGTGCAGGATCACTCGTCATAGAACCTGAAACATCACCATGTCATTACAAAGGCCTGGCTGCAGCTGCCGGAGAAGATTCCTGAGGCCTATTCAATCAGTGGCCCATAAAGTTCTGTGGCCTTGTAATCCAAATACTAATCCTGACCAGCACCTTCCCTTGTGCACTAAACTCAGCCATTCGGGGAGAGAACTGCACTGCTGTGGGTTCAGCACCTGGAGCCTCGTAGGCCCTAACCCTAAACCTAACCCTACCCTGAACCGGCACCCTCCACTGAAACCTAAGCCGGCCTCGAACCCTAACCCTCCACTTGAGCCGCCCCGTCACATGGGCCCTCACTTCAGCCCTCAAGGGAGATCACGAGACCAGAGTCGCTTCGGCCCTGGTGACATCCCTGGACTGAACACTAACACTAGCTAACTCTCTCTCCCCATGGCGACCCAATACCAAAGTCTGACAACACCAGGCGCATGGGTCTAGAAGCAGCACAGGATCACTCGACATAGAACCTGGAACATCACCATATCGTTTCCAAGGCAGGGCTGCACCTACCTGAGAGGACTTCTGAGACCTAACCGAACAGAGGCCCCTAAAATTGTCCGGCTTTGGACCCAGTACTAATCTGAAACAGCACTCTCCCTTGTGCCCTCCCTTGTGCCCTTTGGGGAGACAACTGCAGTACTGTGGGTTCACACCCGTAGCCTCCTGGGATTTAACCCTAACCCTACCCCTAACCAAAACCCTCAATGAAACCTAACCCTATGTCCAACCCTAACCCTACACTTGACCCGCATCGTCGCATGGGCCTCACTTCAGCCCTCGAAGGAGATCGCTAGACGGGAATCACTTTGGCGCTGACTTCGTCCCTGGACAGAAACCTAACCCTAGCTAAGGTTCTCTCCCCATGGGGACCCCAAACCAAAGTATGACAACACCACACGCCTGGAGACCAGACGCAGTGCATATCACTAGACTTAGAACCTGGAAAATCATCATGTCCTTGCAAAAGGCCCGACTACACCTACCCGAGACGATACCTGAGGCCTAACAAACCAGTGGCACATACAGTTGTCTGGTGTTAGAACCCAAAGGCTAATCCTTACTGGCACCCTCTCCTGTGCCCTCAACTCACCATTCGGGGACAGAACTGCACTAATGCGGTTTAGTGCTTGGAGTCTTCTGAAACCTAACCTTCTCACCCGATGGGGACCCAATACCGAAGTCTGAAAACACCATGCACCTGGGGTGCAGAAGTGATGGAGGATCACTCAACATAAAAACTGGAACATGACCATGTCGTTCCCCAGGCCCAACTGCAGCTGCCCAAGACGATCCTGAGAACTACCTGACCAGACCCCGATACAGTTGTCTGACCGGGGAAGGCGAAGACTAATTCTAACTGGCAGCCTCCCTGGTGCCCTCAACTCAGCCCTTCGGGGAGACAACTGAACTGCTGTGGGTTCAGCTCCTGGAGTCTCCTGGGACCTGACTATAACCCTATCCCTAACCCTAATCAGAATGCTCAAGCGAAACTTAACCCTATCTTTAACCCTAAACCTACACTTGAGCCGCACCGTTGCATGAGCCCTCACTTCAGCCCTCGAGGGAGATCACGAGACCGGAGTCACTTCAGCCCTGGCGACATCCCTTGACCGAACCCTAGCCCAAGCTAAGGCTCTCTCCCCATGGGGGCCAATCCCAAAGTCTAACAAAACGAGGCACCTGGGGTGCAAAAGCGGTGCAGGCTCACTCTGCATGGATTCGAAGCTCACCATGTCATTTCCCATGCCCGGCCTCAGCTGCCCGAGAGGATTCCTGAGGCCTCGCCGAAAAGGGGCCCATCGACTTGTGTGGCCTTGGCAGCCAAAGACTGATCCTGACCGGCACCCTCCCTTGTGCCCTCAACTCAGCCCTTCGAGAGACCACTGTCCTGCTGTGTGTTCAGTGCCTGGAGCCTCCTGGGACCTAACCCTACCCCTAACCCTACCCTGATCCAGAAACCTCCACGAAAACCTAGGCCGGCCTCAAAAACTAATCCTACACTTGAGCCGCACCGTCGCATGTGCCCTCACTTCAGCCCTCGAGGGAGATCTCAAGACTGGAGTCGCTTTGGCCCTGGTGACATCCCTGGACTGAAACCTAACCCTAGCTAAGCTTCTCTCCCCATGGGGACAAAATACCAAAGTCTGAAACCCCACGCGCCTTGGGTCCAGAAGCGGTGCACTCTCACTCGGCATGGAACCTGGAAGCTCACCATGTCGTTTCCCAGGTCCGGCTGCAGCTGGCAGAGAGGATTCATGAGGCCTCCCCAACCAGGGGCCCATCGACTTGTGTGGCCTTGGCAGCCAAAGACTGATCCGGAACAGCACCGTCCCTTCTGCCCTCAACTGAGCCCTTCAGGGAGACCACTGCCCTGCTGTAGTTCAGCACCTCGAGCCTCCTGAGACCTAACCCTAAACCTAAACCCACCCTGAACCGGAACCCTCCACCAAAACCTAAGCCGGCCTCGAACGCTAACCCGACACTTGATCCGCCCCGTCGCATTAGCTCTCACTTCAGCCCTCGAGGGAGATCACGAGACTGGAGACGATTTGGCAGTGGCGACTTCCCTTGAACAAACCCTAACCCTAGCTAAGGCTCCCTCCCCATGGGGAGCCAATACCAACGTCTGACAACCCCACGCTCTGGGGTCCAGAAGCGGTGCAGGCTCACTCGGCATGGAACCTGGAAGCTCACCATGTCATTTCCCAGGCCAGGCTCAGCTGCCTGAGAGGATTCCTGAGGCCTCCCCGACCATTGGCCAATAGACTTGTGTGGCCTTGGCAGCCAAAGACGGATCCTGACCGGCACCCTCCCTTGTGCCCACTACTCAGTCCTTCGGGAGGACCACTGCCCTGCTGTGAGTTCAGTGCCTGGAGCCTCCTGGGTCCTAAACCTAACCGTAACCCTAACCCTACCCCAAACCGGAACTTTCCACCGAAACCTACGCCAGCCTCTAACCCTAACCTTACAATTGAGCCACCCCGTCGCATAGGCCCTCACTTCAACCCTCGAAGGAGATCACGAGAGTGCAGTCACTTCATCACTGGCGACATCGCTGGACCGAACCCTAACCCTAGCTAAAGCTCTCTCCCAACGGGGACCCAAGACCAAAGTCTCACAACCCCACACGCTTGGGGTCCAGAAGCGGTGCAGGCTCACATGGCATGGAACATGGAAGCTCACCATGTCGTTTGCCAGGCCCGGCTGCAGCTGCTGATAGGATTCCTGAAGCCTCCTTGACCAGGGGCCCATCGACTTGTGTGGCCTTGGCAGCCAAAGACTGA
>NC_080791.1:113599429-113764429 GCF_028018385.1 Neofelis nebulosa | reverse complement strand
CCTCGCGCCTCGGAAGGGAGAGGGGCAGAGAGCGCAGGCGCCAAGTGGAGGAGAAGGGCGGGGGCCGTCCGTCTCCTGCCTCCGCGGTGCCCGTGCGCTGACGGGCATCAGTGCGTCCGGCTCAGTCTGTCCGGCTGGGCTCTGGGACCCGCCAAGGCAAGGCCTCTCGCTCACCAAGCCGGGCACACAGTGGGAACCGGTCACCTCTGTGGAGTGACGTTCACACGGCCCATGAGGGACACAGACGTGGGCAACTCAGGGAGGACTCCCCTCTGGCCTCTGTCCAAGTGTGGTGCCCAAACTTGGGGGTCCTCAGTGTCCCCTGCCAGGGAGGGCGGGGAACCCACCGAAATGCCGATTCCTGGGCCCTTCCTAGACCCACTGCGTCTGCGTCTACACTGGGAGTCCCAGGCGACTCGGTGTCCAGCGGCCGGGGACCCCTGCCTCGGGGGTGCTGTGCCCACCGGCCCGCGCGGACGGGAGTCCGTGCAGGGCAAGCGTCTAGGGCTCAGGTGCGACCAGAGCTGCCAGTGGCCGGGATGGAGAAGAGCCTAAGTGTGCGGCTGGGCGGGGCAAGGCCACATTCCCCGGCACCGCTGCCACGCCCCCAGGGACACGCGCCAGCCAGCATAGGACCGTCTTTGGAGAGACTGGTTAGCTTGAGGAAGACAGAGCCGTGGCAGCGCCGCCCCCCCCCCCCCGGCCCCCCCTCCACCCCGCATCCCTCCGCTCTGCACTAACTGCCCACTGTATGCAGATACCTCTCCAATCAGCTGAAGGGCCTGGAAAAGGTCTTTGTCAATGTGTCCCCCCTAGACCCTCTCTGGGGGTCCCCCTCAGCAACCCGCCCTCCCCCTCCCCCGCCTCTCTGTCTCCTGCATCTGCACTGCCCACTCACGTCAGTCCCCCGGAGGGCAGAGCCTCCTGCACACAGCTCATGGCCCCTGCGTGAACGCTGTGCCCCGTGCTCAGTGAGGCTGGAGTGAAAGTCAAGCTGAAGGCCACCAGCTGGGAAACCTCTGGTGGTGCGTCCCCTAGGCCACAGACCCCGTGGCAGCCACGCACCCCACCCTTCACCAGCCTGAGTTTGCCCAGGTGTCTTCGATGAGCCTAGGCTCCTCCCGCGGCAGCTGGCCTGTGGCCCCCCGGAAGGAAGGTCCTCAGTTCTCAGGCCTGGGTCCTGGGTCCTGGGTCCTAGGTCCTCGGTCCCGGGTTCTCCCCCAGGGTGGGGCTCGCAGGGAGCTCTCTGCAACCTCGTGGCCAGCCTCCCGTGCCCCCCAGTGTCCCTGTGCCACCGCCCAGGACCCCCAGAGCAGGCTCCTGCACGGCTCAGGGCACGCCCACCAGCCCCTTGCCGTCCGGCCCGCAGCCCCAGGCCAGCACGTGGCCCTCCGGGAAGCCTCCCCGGGCGCCTGGGTGGCAACACGTTACAGCTTAAAAAATATGGAAACGGACACAGAAAGTAAACTTGGTAGTGTCACGACCTTGCCCAGTGGCCAGCCCAACAATGGCCAATTCAGAGGCGGTTTGGCCTAGTCTGTACTCTGACCCCCACCCCTCCCTGCCGACCGCTTCAAAGTGACTCCCGACTCGGCACAATCGTTATCGGGGAGTAGAGCAGGCCACACCCCCGGCACCTGGGCCTCTCGTCCCTGAAGCCTGGTTCAGAAAAGGGCGGGCGGGATACACACGCCGCCGTCCCTTCTGAGCTCGGCTCCAGAACAGCCGGCCCCGCTACCAGCACAGGCTCAGCGAGGATTTTTTTTTTCTTTTTTTTTTAGCCTCGCTCTGAATCAACGGTTTAAGCCATGAGGTCGTTTGCTCCACGAGTCTTTTTCATGCTCAAGTTGTCCTGCTGCCCACGGGCCCCTCCTGAACCTCTTCGGCGGGACGGGCTCGAAGGTAATTTTGTTTTCAGATAAACGGGCACAGCAGATGATGCCAGGATTCCCGATTCCGATGAAAGGATTGATCTGTATTTCCTTGATGGCTATGCTTCTATTTCTTATACCCAAAGTTCCGGAATTTAACATCCTATGCCTAATCCCAAAGTGACAATACTCCTATCAGGAACAACGTGGGCTCTGGGTGGCCTGGGCCTTCGCGTGCCGGTGACAACTTCGATCGTGGGCGACACTGTGGGGCGGTGCCATATCGCATTCGACTAACTGAGGGATGTTGCTTCCGGCGTTTGGCTGATACAACCAGCACACCGCTGCGTGGCCCGTGTGTGCACCATTTTCCATCCCCACCCCCCCCCCGCCCCCGCCCCGGGTCTCTGGGTCAGTTCCCGATGTGCGGGAGCCCCGCCTCCTCGCCCGCGGCACGGGGGCCCCCGTCAGACGTCTGGATTTTCGCCAATCAGATAGGTGAACGGGGTATCAGAATGTACTCTTCGCTTGTATTTTTCCTGCCACGAGTGACGTCGGTCATTTTCTCTAAGTGCAAAGACCACGAGCCCCTTTTCCTGTGAACCCTTCCCGTCTTGGGCCCACTCTCCCGGAGGCCGTCTGTCATTCTCTGTCCCACATCACATGTCCTTTACGAGTGGGTGCTGTATCAATCCTCCAGCCGCGATGGGGGTCGTAAATTCTCCTTCCAGCTGCTTGGTTGTCTTTTTGACCTTGCGAATTTCAGGCATCGTCTCAATTTCAAGCACAATTAGACGTGTTTTCCCTGCTTACAGGTGGTTGCGGAATGAGACTTTCCACAGGATCCGCGTGACTTCACTTCAGCGTTTATATTTAAGCCTCTGACCCACTCAAACACTACTCCCGTCTGCTGTGTGTGAGACGGATCCGAACTCACTTTTTTCCTTCCTTCTCTACGGCCCTCCTTCCCCAGTTCTTCCACCATTAAAAGACCATCTTCCTCCTTCGGCTTGGGATGTGGATGTGCGGACGCAGCTCGCTCATTCACGCGTTCATTCAGAAAGGACTGACTGAGTGCCTGCTGTGTGCCCTGGCCTGTCCCCTGGGGCCCCGTGGTGGCTGTCTCTCCGCCTCCCTCTGGCTGTCTGCCGAAGCGTTGTACTTCCAGAGAGGCTCCCTAGTGCCAGCCTGGAGTCTCCAAAGTGCCCGGCACAGGCTGGGACCCACTTCATTCATTTTTCTGCAAATACAAACTGCTGGCTGTGTGCGGGCAGCACCCAGGGGTGGGGAGTCAGGGGCGAAGGGCCAGACTGCACTGTATCCACCAACACAGGTGGCTTTCTGGTGGGGGCGGGGTACATGAAATAAATCAGCCGGGGGTGCTCAGTGAAGACCTGGGAAGTGTCCTGTAAGTGACCCGTCCCTGACACGGCTAGCAGACAGTTATCCGTCTGCCCTGGGCAATGTCCCAAGAGAGGCTATTTTTTTCTGTTCCTCCCCCAATGCTCCACTTCTGCACCCCAGGGTGCAGGGAACCGGACGCCAGGGGCAGTGCGGAGGACCTTGCAAACCTGACACCCACCCGCACCCGGGGAAATCCACAGGCCCAGCCGCAGCCTGGGACAGAGGGCCAGAAGGACAAGACGCCCATCCTGCACGGCCCTTGAAAACACCTTGCCATGACCTGCCCAGCGGTCAACCCCACCGACGACCCCTGACAGACACTTCCGGCAGCCTCCACCGGGCTCCCGCTGGGCGGTCCTGACCGGCTTGCCTCCCGGGTCCGATGGCCCTGGTGGGCACGGAGCCCACCACATATTTCTCCCCTCACAGAGCCAAAGGGGGGGGGGGCAAAGGGGGGGCGCGCAAAGTGTTGGAGGAAGAGCTGACAGGCCGCCCTCCGGGCACCGAGAGGGTCAGTCCGGGCGTGCCCTAGGGCGCCCCTCTTTACCTCTGTATCCCCACCCTCCGTCCGGTAAAGCGGGTGCCCGAGCCCCACCCGACTGGCCTGCCCGGCCGCCCCCGGCTCCATCGAGGTCGCGGCACCTGCCGCCCGGCGCCTGCCTTCCCGGGGCTCCGCTGGGAGCGCCTTCCCCGCGGCAGGTGGGCGTGGGGGGCGGGGCGCGCGCGTGGGCGCGACGGGGGACAGAGCGGAGGCGCGCGGGACGGGGCGGGCGGAGCAGGTGAATGAGACAGGGCGGGAGGAACAGGTGGGCGCGCGGCGGCGCGGGAGGGACCGAGCGGGCGAGCGGTTGCAGGCGCGGGGCCGGGGCAACCCCGGAGCGCCGACGGTCCGGGCGGGGCGTCTGGCCGGGGGGGCGGGGCGCGCCTTCCCCGGGGACCGGCCCTCGGCCGCCACCCCCTCCGGCCCCGCCCCCCGCGGCCGGGCGGGGCGGGCAGCGGTCCCCCGCGGCGGGGCTGGCGGCAGCGGCCGCCCGCACTGCGCCCAGGCGGCCGCCCTCGCCGCAGCTCCGGGTGCCGCCGCCCGCCCGGCCCCCCGCGGGCGCTGCCTGGCCATGGCCGCGGCCTCCTCCCCGCCCAGGCCCGACAAGAAGCGCTGGGGCTGCGGCCGCCTGCCCGGCTCCCGGCGGGGCAGCACGGGCCTGGCCAAGAAGTGTCCCTTCTCGTTAGAGCTGGCGGAGGGCGGCCCGGGGGGCGGCGCGCTCTACGCACCCATCGCGCCGCCGGGCGCCCCGGGGCCCGCGCCCCTCGCGTCCCCGGCCGCGCCCCCGACCGCCGCCGACCTTGCCCCGCGGCCGCCCGTGAGCCTCGACCCGCGCGTCTCCATCTACAGCGCGCGCCGCCCGCTCCTCGCGCGCACCCACATCCAGGGCCGCGTCTACAACTTCCTCGAGCGCCCCACCGGCTGGAAGTGCTTCGTGTACCACTTCGCAGTGTGAGTAGCGCCGCGGGCCTCGGCCGGCGGGCCCCGGGGCTCCCCGCGGGCTGCGGAGGGGCGTGCGGGTCCCCCTGTCTCCTGCCACCTGCTGCCGCAGGGACGGTGCCAGCTGCGTGCGACCCAGAGCGGCCGGGAGGGAAGGGAGGGCTTCATGGGGAAAACGGCGACTCTGAGGAGCCCGTCCCTTGGACTTCAGGGACGTGTGGGTCTGACCCTGTGGGGTGGGAAGCTTCCTGCTGGCTCTGCCCGGGCGTGTTGGGGGGGGGGGGGGAGGTGGCCCGAGCCCAGCAGTTGGCTCCGTGCCTCCCTGGAAGGACGGTCCAGGTGTTAATCCTTCTGGGAAAGACCGCCGGCCGGGGCGCTTGCCCTTGGGTGCAGAGGAGAGAATTCCTCCGGGTCGCCTGGGACCCAAGATGCGGGAGCCCCCAGGAGGGGAGGGGCCCAACTCCTGCTGGTCCAGCAGCGTCTCAGACCCTCCCAGTTCAAGGCAGTCCACGTGTGGTGGTGGTGGTGGGGTCTCCCGGCCAGGGGTGCAGGGCTGCCTCCCAGGGTGACAGGCAGCGGGGTGTCCCTGAGGGGTCCCCCTGGCCGCGGGGAGGCCCAAACCCCCTTCAGAGATGCGAGCTGGTGAAGCAGCCTGGAGGAGGAGGGGAGGGGCGGGGCGGGAATGTTCCCCGGGGTTCCAGCCCTCAATCAGAGGAGGCCGGGCACCGGGGAACGCAGGGCCCTACAGGCGGCACCTGGCCCTGCTGCGAGCCAGGTGCTTCTGATTCACGCTGTGGCGTGCCTGTGTGGGGCAGGGCCCTCCCTTCTCGGGGGTGGGGGCACAAGGAAGTTCCCTCCTCGGGGCCACCCTCCTCACTGCCTGCCTGGAGCCCTCCCCTGCTGTTGCCTGGTCCTACTTCCTGGCTGTTCAGCCGGCCGCTGCTTGGTATGGTGCCAGCCTCGGGCCCGTGAGCCTTCACGGGGGTTGGGGGGGGGGGGCTCTGCCGGGGGGCACGTGGGTTAGCCTCCCTCTAGTGACAGGTGCTCGTCTCAGCAGCCTTGGCTGGCCTGTGGCCGGGAGAGACCTGGTTGGGGGAGGGGGGCGGGCGTCGGGCCCTTCATTCTCCCGCCGCCGAGAGACCCCCGGGCCCCAGGGAGCATCGTGTGGGGAAGATGAGGCAGGGTGGGGGTGGGGCGGCCTCAGCTTCGCACTCCGGCTCCTCTGTGAGTGCAGGCGGTACCTGGGCTGCTGCCGACCCCACCGAGGGTCTTGTCGGCTGACAAGTCTCCGGGACGGTGTCCCCAGAGGCATGGGAGCCTCTTCCCCACCCCGCCCCCACCTCCCAAAGAGTCAGAGGGTGCCCGAACCGTGTCGGTGGCCCGTCTGTGGGAGAGAGTGGGTGGCCCTGCCCGTGGTTGCAGCAGTGGCTTGTTTGGGGCTTAGGGAACATTCGTGTGCGTCCACCCCGAGGGACCCCACGAGTCAGACACCGGCTGTGGGTGCCATGGTTCCCACGGGCTGCCTGTCTCCTGGCCCTGACCTGAGGCGCCCAGGGGTGGGATGGACCCCACAGCCAGGCCCCAGAGAAAACCCTGCCCTGCAGCCTCTCGGTCCCGGAGCCCCACGTGCCAGCTCCCAGCAAAGGCGGGGAGGCATGCCCGGGGGTCTTCCCGGTGGCGTGGCAGTGCCTCCGTGCCCCTGGAGTGCTGCCAGGACTAGGGGCCTCCGGAAGACCCCCGATTCGCATCCTGGGGATGCAGGCCTGGGGGCGCACGTCCCCCGGGCTCCCTGGCCGTGCCGTGTGGAGGAAGAGGGCTCGCCGCGCCCCAGAGGAAGTCTCTGCTTACACTTGTGTTTTCTTCCTGATTCTGATTGTTTAGCCCTCGGAAGTGTGCTCAGCACAGCGCCTTTGCCCGGCCTCTCCGGGAGCTGGCGGGCAGGGGTGGCTGCTGGGGATGGTGGCTGAGTGGCTTCCCCACGGGGCGGGCCAGGAAGGGATGCTCCTGGAGTGGCTGTGTGACCTTGGGTCAGTCATTTCCTGCTCTGGGCCCTGCCCTGGAGGAGGCATGCCGTGGCCCTGGAGGGGGGGGGGGTGGACCCCCGCTGCGGCTCCCCACCCCCTCATGGGCCAGGGCTGGAGGTGACCCTGGCCGGGCAGGGCGTGTGGCTTGTCTGGGGCCTGGGAAGCTTGCCTCCGTCACCCCCGGTGTCTCCAGGAGGTCAGCAGGCCCTGGTCACTCTCCTAATTGGCCAGTGACTTGAGGGGACCTGGCCTTCGAGCTGGGATTGCAGCAGGGGCCTGGGGCTGGGTGGCCTGAGCCCAGACAGAGCCCCGTGAGAGGGGGGCACGGCATCCGCTCCGGCCCCGGTGCGGCTGGAAGGAGTGGCCGAGATGGCGGCAGAGAAAGCCCTGGCCTTGCTGGGCTAGCTCGTGCAGGGGCAGGACAATGCCACGGCGGCCGGGCTCGGTTTCCTGGCCTCGAAGGGCCGGGGCCCCGGGCGGGCGGGCGGCTGTGGGAGCCACTGTCCCAGCGGTTCCCGCGAGCCTGGGCACACTCTTCCGGGGGCCGCTGGGGAAATTAGCCAGGATATCCTGTCCCCCCGCCCCTCCCTTTTCGGGGAACCCCTGCTCCGGCCAGCCCCGAGGAGAGCGGCCTTTCCTGTGTGTCCCCGGCCTTCCCTGGGCCGCTGGGGTCAGGGAGCAGGACTCTGTCTGCTTGGGCTTCCTGCCCTCTGGCCCCCCGGCCTTCCGAGGCCCTTTGCACCCCCACCGCATGGCGGCTTCCAGTCTGCCGAAGGCGCGGGGTTCCCGGTCTCCCCGCTGATGGGCCACAGTGGAGCCGGCTGGGCAGGGGAGAGGTTTCCCTAGCCACCCTATCCTGGGTGCTGGGCCAGGCCCCCACCTCCCTCTGTAGACCCCCAGGGGTCCGTGTCCTTCCCCTGAGTGGTGAGCCTCCGGGAACCCCACCTCCCCTCTTCCTCCCTCTTCCTCCTCCTTCGTCCTCTCCCCTCTCCCCTCTCCCCTCCAGCTCTGGGAGCTGCAGGGTGATGTGTGCTGAGTCTTGTCCCTTCCCGCCTCCTACCCTCCCACCACGGTGGCTGCCTGATCCTGGGCCAGCCCGCTCCCGGGTGCCGGCCAGGTGCGCAGCGCCCCCCACAGGCAGCATCGACTCTGGCTGCCCTGACGTTGAGAGCAGGTGCGGCTGAGAGGTTTGAGGGAGGGCCTCAGGGCGCGTGGAGGGGGTCCTGGCTCTCAGACTCCGCGGGGCGCTCCTGTCCCTGTCCCCCTGCCACCCTGCCTTTCCTGGGCTCCCAAGGAGGCTTTGGCAACACCTCACGGCGAGTGTGTGTTAATCATTGACGTGCTGGAAGTCGGCCTGGTGGTTTCTTGGGCTGTGTGGGGGGCGGGGTACCGAGGACAGCTGTCAGGCCTCTTCCCACCGCCCCTTTGAGCCTCCCCGACGCGTTCCTCTGCCCCAGTGCTTGGTGAAGCTGGGAATTCCTTTTAGTGCCTTTCCCCATGTCCCCTTCTCTAGGGCCTGGTCCTCTGGTCGTGGCCCGGCTTAGTTGGGGATCCCAGGCCACGAGCCCGAGATGGGGGGCAGGCGGGGAGGCCTGTCTGGAGGCCACGAGGAAGGTGGGAGGAGAAGAGGGACGGTCCAGGGGTGGATGAATTTGGAGCCCGGGCCAGAAGGACCTCCGAACACATGCCAAGGTCCGGGGGTCTGGAGGCCACGGGGCTCGGGATGCGGGGAGCATGGCCGGGGGGCGGGGATGGGGCCTCACGTCTGAGCACGTCCATGGCTGGGCAGTCTTGCCAGGTTCCTTCGCTCTCTGTGCGTCCCCGCCTCTGTGGCGGCCTCGATGGGCTGCTGGCACCACTCGGGAGCGTTGCTCAGACGAGAGAGAATGTTCTCCTGGGCCTGGCCCCGAGTCGGTGGCTCCCTGTGGGCTCTGCCTGTCCCTCTGCGGGTGCCGGGGTGCTCTAGGAGGGACCCCTTTGCACTCGCTGCCCCCACACACTGGACCTTAACTTGCAACAGGGTGTCACAGGGGCTGGGCGAGGGCTGGGGGGCTGTCCTGGGGAGGACAGACGTGAGGCGTCTCGGGGCTGCTGGGTGCCCGTGGGATAACCTGCCTGTGACTGGGGCGGTGGGGGGGGACACCGGGGTCCCGGGGCCTGGCTGTGTGTGGTAGGAGTGCTGGCATGGGCACACGGGTGCTCTCGTTTGGGTTGAAAGGCTACATCACCGCCCTGAACCCCGAGACTGGCAAATGGGGCTGTATTTAGAGAGAGGGCCTCTGAAGAGGTGGTTAAGGTGACACGGGGTCACCGGGGTGGGTCCTGATCCCGTGTGACCGGGGTCCTTGTAAGAAGAGGGTATCGGGACCCAGACACGCACAGAGGACACGGGGAGAGGACGGCCGTTCGCACACAAGGAGAGAGGCCTCGGGGGGACCCGGCCCTGCCCACGCCTGGACCTCGGGCTCGGGCCTCCAGGACCAGGGGACGGGACAGTGACTGTCTGTGGTTTAAGCTGCCCTTTCCGTGGTGCTCTGTCGCGGCCACCGCAGGAAACTCCCGTGCCTCCCTGCCCGGCAGGGCTGTGCTGCCCGTGGTCAGGGTGACTGGGGCCCAGGAGCCGGCAGGTCCCTGCTGTGTGCCATCCAGGAAACGGGGAGCAGCTGTAGAGCAAGCAACCGGTCACGTGGAGCTAAGCAGCTGAGGGCCTGGAGTGCCGCGTCCCCAGGGATCCGGGGTCCAGCCGGGCACCTGGTGTGCTGCTTCTCAGGGACTCGAGTGCCCGGGATCTCCCTTCTGTTGCAAGAGCCGGCTCCCAGGTTCACTGCTCTGGTGCTGGGCCTCTTTGCTGGCACGCACGGGGGGCGGCCAGGCCCTCGTGCCCCAGGGAAGCCACCGAAGGCAGGTGTGGTCCGGCAGGCGTGGGGCCCGAGGGTCCCGGTTCACCAGCTCCCTGGTGACAGGCCGTGGTGCCCTGGGAGCATGTTCTGGATGGCGAGGCGCGGACGCGCGGGTCCTGTGCCGGGGTGGCCGCTCGGGGAAGCCCCCTGGCCCTTCTCAGACCCACGTTCGGAACCAGCTTTTGGCTGGCGTGGCGTGTGGCTCGAGAGCCTGTGCTCTGGCAGGGGTGACGTGGCCGGGACGAGCTCACGTCTGGCTGCTGGGAAGCGGGAGACGGTATCCGAGGACAGCTGTCTGCGAGGACCCGGGGGGGCATCATGTGGGCCCTGAGGTGACGCCACACAGAAGCTTCTGGAAGCTCCTGTGCCCCCGGCCGCTGCGGCTGGAGGAGAAGTGAGAATTTCCGCACCCCTTGAGCTCAGACGCCACGGATCTGGAGGGTCAGCTGGGTCTGGGCTCCCTCTCTGCGGGGAAACCACTGAGTGTGGAGGAGGCCCCGGGTCCCCAGGGCACCTCGGGCGACCATCCACACCTCCTCCACCAGCGAGGGCCACCACTTTCTGTCCCGAGGCCTCCCCAGGGGCTGTGAGCAAGCCCAGATGTCATGAGGGCAGGGTGGTCCTGGCTGGCAGCAGGTGTGGGGGCTCGGTGACCACCAGGGACACTACGTGACCCGAGCCTCAGGAGCCATCTTTACGTGAGACCTTCCGACCTGTGAGAGGACCCGCCCTCTGCGCTGGTTGTCCTTTGCCGTGGAGCCCGGGAGACGCGGGCCCTTCTCTGAGCCCGTGTGGGCACCTGCTGTGGTGACCGTGCTGGGGCACAGGGTCCTGGCTCCCCTCCCTGCCCCCTGCCCTCCCCCCACCCCCACCATAGGAGTGGAGGTGATGAATGGTGCTGGGTACAAACCCTGGGGCTCAGAGAGGGCAGGTGATGTGCCCAAGGCCACACAGCCAGGCGTGCCCAGGGCTGTTTGGCTGGAAAGCCCGCAGCGCCCCTTGCGATCTGGGCCGGAGCCCGGGCAGCCCTGCGGAGGCCCCGTGGGGCAGTGGGGAGTGTGGTGTTGACCCGTTCGTTCGTCAGGGACGGAGAGGGACGGTGGCACCGGGCACGTGGGAGCCAGGCCCAGCCTGGAGGTGCCGCTGGCCGGTGAGCTGACCGTCAGCGCGTCCTAGGTCTGCCCACCCTGGGTCGGGGGGTGGTGACGGGCCTTCAGAGGCCTCTGCCTTAGAGCTCTGCCTCCCAGAACCGCAGGCCGCTCCTCCCCGTGGAGCTGACTGCCTTTCTGCCACCTCTACCCCCGAGCTGGGACCCTGGTGGCTCAGCAGCTCTCGGGTGTTAGAAGATCTGAGTGGGTGATGCTGATGGGGGGGGGGGCTGCCTGGGTCCTCCCCCTCCTGGCACCCCGCAGGGCAGGCGCTCACGACAGGGTCACCTGGCATCCGGCCTCAGCAGCCGGGGCCCCGAGAGGCCTGGGCCGAGGCGCTAGGCCTGTTGCCCAGCAGCTCCGAGCCCACAGACAGGTCGGGCCTGATGATATGTGTCTGCGGGTATTTTTATCCAGCGGCATTCCTGAGCTTGGGAAAGCGGTGTGCCCGAGAGCCCTGCAGGCCCCGAGGTGTGTGGGAGGCCGTGGGGGGTGCTTTTCAGAGCACTTTCCTCAGGGACTTCTCTGTGCCCGGCAGCCCTGGCTGGGGGTGGGCTCGGAGCGGCTGGGGGCGACGGCCCAGGGCCACGCAGCGCCTGACGGCGGGTGAGGCCCCGGTGTCTGACCCCTCCCTGCCGCCACCCGCCCTGATCTGCGGAGCCGGCCCAGCCCGGGGCAGAACTCTCTGAACGGGCCCCCTGATCTGCATGCCCGTCCACCCCGCCTGGGTCGGAGGGCCTGCCCCTGCTCACCCGGGACTCTGGACCTGCCTTTACTGTTCAGCCACTTGCAGATGGGGAAACTGAGGACTGGCCCCTTGGCTCACGCAGCCCCTGGAAACCTATTCCACGTCCGCCTGGAAGTTTGTGGCACGTGAACGTCCTCGATCAGGGCGAAGCCCCTTTCCCGGCATCGTGCCCGGTGCGCGCCCGGGGGCACCCGTACGCCCGCCGGCCCTCACCCCCAGGCTGTAGAGGCTCCCGCTCCACAAAGCACCTGGCGGCCGCCTCTTAGATGCTCCCAACAGTGGCTCCTCTGCCTCTTCCCGCTGGATTGGCCACCAAGTGCCGCACGGAGGTCTACGGGGAGACTGAACACAGCAACTACGGCCAGGCCGGCCGGACAGGAACCCTCCCTGCAGCCCCGGAGACGGCCGGCCACACCGGAACTCCCACCCCACCCAGTCCCGCGGGGGGCTGCACCTTTACCTGTAGGATGGGAGGGTGAACAGGAGGAACCCCGACCCGGGGGACAGGCCCCCGCCTCCCAGAAGTGTCCCCCGTGGCAGGGGGTGCAGCAGGGGGCCCCTGGGGGAGCCCAGGAGAGCTTCAGGGGGTGCCCGGGGAACCACGCGCTTCGAACGTTTGATGTGGATAGGTCTTGTGGTGACTTTCTGCTCCATGACGTCTCCAGTGGGTCCCTTGTAAAAGTCACATCTGCATCCTTGGCTAGGACGGCTCAACAGATCATAAACCGTAAAGCTCGGGTAATTAAGACGGCGTGGTACCGGCACGTGGACAGGCGGATGGACCGTGGAACAGAATGGAAAATCCGCGTATGGACCCAACCGCGTGTGAACGCATGGCCGAAAATCTAGTCGGCGCGTCAGGCCAGTGGGGGATCCCCGCGGTGCGGGGGAGGGGAGGGCCCCGAGGAAGAGGGCCAGGCTGGACCGCGGGTCACGCCGCGGCAGGTGGATTCCGTGTGGGCTGAAGGCAGCCCGGGGGCTCCTGCGCGGCTCTAGCACGTTAAGACGAAGGGCGCAGGTGTGAGAAAAAACCTTTCTGCGACACCAGCACCATAAGAACGGGACAAAACCTGGAGAGAGGTTGCGTCTTATCACAGAGGCTCGATCTCTCTGGTAGGGAGGGAACTCCTGCAAATAAGCAAAACGCCACTGACCCCGCGGAAGGTGAGCGAGAGGTGAGCACAGCTCAAGGGGTCCTAAGAGAGGAGGTACGAGCCCACTGGGGGTCGGAGTGGCACAGACACCGCCAGGTCCCATTGGACAGGCAGGAACTGCCAGCCTGTGTAGACACCCTCGCTGGCGGCTGGTGAGGCAGAGAGCACTCGTCTGGCAGGACAGCCTGCCGGCTGGTAGGCTCTGTGGGGAGGGGGGTGTGCGTGCGTGTCCTCCCTGCCCCAGCAGCCCCGCGTCCTGGAGTCTATCTCAAAAATGTTGGCCACAAAACCCCCCAACACGACCCAACAGGAAAATCTGCACGCACGAGGCTGTCTGTTGAAGAGCTCCTCAGAACAGCAAAAAAAAACGGAACTTCCGGCGGCCGTGGTGGGGACCGGCTGGGTCTGCCCCGTGCAGGGCCTCGTGCAGGTGTGGGAAAGGGACCTGTGATCCCCGCACACTCTCAGGGAGTGATTGCCAAGGGTAAAAGTCTAACAAGCCACCGGGCACCTAGTAGAGGGAGAGTCACAGGCTGCCGCGTGCTTGCTTTACGTTAGAAGAGTGAAGGCAGCGGGACAACCCAAAGCTTCTACAGGGTCACCTCCAGGGAGCAGGAGGGGCCCACGGAACCCGCGCAGCTCTGTGGGTACTTTGTTGCGCAGACCTGGCCTGGAGACCACGTCGTCTCTGCGATTTTCAGTGTCCTAGCACACTTTGATGACCCTCACCTGATTAGTCCCAGGCCTTCGCACGGGGTCCGCGGGTGAAGCGCATGAGCAATTACGTCGGCGTCCTCAAGAGCTGAGACTCCTGGCAGGAGGAAAAGTCCAACGTAAGTTGGTGAAGCGAAAACCCTCCCGCCCGCACCTGGAAGTGTCAGGGGTTCATGATGATTCTGTTGAAGAAAATGCTTTTCTGTTTGCTGGAAAGGGCCAGAAGGGAGGAGCGCCCCCTTAGCCGTGAGCACCCCCAGCCCGCAGAGCGTGGCCTCTCTGCACCGTCTTCCCTGGACGATCCCAGCCATCTGGGCCTGGGGCAGGAGTGGTGGTGGTGGTGGAGCCCATGCTGGAAGCAGGACGGCCATCAGAGGCCACCAGGGCCGCGTCACCAGGCCTTGGTGACAGCTTGAAGGTGTGCTCCCCGCTGGAGGCGTGGCAGGTGCGGGGGGACGCTGCGCGGACCGAAATGCACCAGGAGGACTTCGCACCCTGGAGCTCACCTGCCGGTCAGGGGCTAAGCCGGCAGGTCCCTGTGGAGACGGCTCGTCATCTTGTACTCTGATGAATGTGACTCGGGGAAACCCAAGAGCTGGTGAGGTCCTGCCTCTTCGGGGTCCTGCCTGCAGCCTGAGCAGGTGGCCCGGGGTCTTGAGGCCGTGGGTCTGGCACCGAGCGTCGCGGCAGATCCAGACGTGTGCCCGCCCGTGACGCTTTCTCGCCAGTGTAGACGGGTGAGCGAGTAGGACGAAGCCTCTAGGTCCACATGCGAGCCGAGTGGAGGCACCAGGGCCCCAAGAGCACAGTAAATGACACACGGGCGCCCCTGCAAAATCCCACCGGGGGGACCCTCTCTGCAGGCCAGACGCCCCATTCTGTCCACAAATAAGAGACCAAGAAATGAGAGGGAACGGGACCCTTCAGAGAGGATCGTGCAGGGACGGACCGCGACGTGTGACCTCACCCGGGCCCTGAGTAAACCCCGTCCCCTCCGGTGGGACGCGTGCCTGTTCCCGTGGACGCTCCCAGCCCCCTGCTGTCCTGTCGCCGCTGCCTCCTGGTGCGCCGGCCCCGTCGGGAAGGTGTGGGGCTGTCGGGACCCTTTCGCGAGTGGCTCCCTCACGTCCCTGGGCCAGGGGTCCCTGGGGTAGGAGGTCTGCGTCCACACACGGCTCCCAACTCCCTGCGGCCCCTCAGCTGTTTGCCGGGAGACCCAGGCTTCCTTGCTGTCCAGTGGCAGGGACTCGTGGCCTCTCATAGCTGCACCGTGGTGCCTGCTGCCGTGTCAGGGGCTCGCGTGGCAGGCCTGGGCCTGGGGACGGAGACGCACGTGACAAGGAGTCAGAGCAGGCCTCCTGGAGATGTGCGCTGGGGAGAGGGTGGTGGGAGACCCGGCGTGCTGGGGTGGGTGGGCTCTGGGGTCTGGGCAGGTGAGCTGGAGGCGTTGGTGGGGGCCGTGAACACAGGCGGAGTTGGCCGGGCTCACCTGAGGGCCACGGGAGGCCACGGCCACACGTGTGTCTCTAAAAGGCCACCTGCCCTCGTGGCTGTCGAGCTGTCCAGCTTGGGCCTCGCCCCGGAACCCCAGACCCGTGTCCTGCCTGGCTCACGTATCACAATGTTGACAGGTCCCAGATGGCACACGGCGCCCTCCCCCCGCCCCCCACTCTGTCCCGGCGACGCCCCGTCTGCCCCCTGGCTGAGCGGGTGCTGGATGGCACACACGTGTGTCCCCTCCGTACAGACCGCAGCATCTTTCTGCAGTGCCCGGGACTTTCTCGACAGGTTGCAGACTGTTTGGACGCAGAATTAGCCTGCGGTTCGCGTTTAAGGCGATCTCTGAGGCTCTCAGCGCCGGGCGCAGTGGTCTCCCAGGGCGCCTCCCGGAGGGCGTCTCTGCACCTGGGACCTCGGGGGTGGGTGGGTGGGTGGCCTGCGGTGTGAGGGGGCGCGCATCATACCGCTGTTCGCAGCACAGATGTTAACAGGCTGGGAAGCACGTGGGAGATTCGAGGCCGGTCGCAAACGAGCCGGCGAAACGCTCAGATGTCCGCACCAGGGCTGAGTCGCTGTCCTTTTGTCCACAGTGTCCCCCGTGCTTAGAACGCGGGGCGGGGGGGGGCAGGAGACAGGCACGCGGCTGGTGTGTGAGCACGTGACAGTCTGATATGCCGTGCAGTGTCCCTCACGGCGGCGGGCCGGCCCCCTGTTGCTCCAACCCGCTGGCCCCTGTCTGAGCTCTCAGCTCTGGGGCACAAGTGCTCACAGCCCTCCTGATGTGAGGGCGCACCTGCCGTGGGGTAAGCCCGGGTGCGGGGCCCAGCAAGGAGCGGGGGCCCCTGAGGGATGGGAGGGTGAATCCAGCGACGGACAGACGGAGAGACAGCGGGCGGCTGGACAGATGGGCAGACGGGTGGGTGAATGGATATCTGGGCAGACGGATGTACAAATGGACAGACAGGTGCAGGCGTCTGCTGTCCCGAGAGGGTCTGTAGGTGGATGTGGCCTTGGCCAGCCTTGTGCCCCCTGTGGTTGGGGTAGATTGATGCCCCGTCGGCCGTCCTGGGCCACTTTAGCCACGGTCCGGGTCGCGGAAGGTGGTAGAACGTCCTTGGTCCTGGGAGGACACGAGCTCCACGGCCCCTTCACGACCCCTGGGCCCGTGGCTGTTTTTGTGGACGTTGCTGTGGGAGCCACGGGAAGCCAGCTGGTGGCCCAGATTCCAGATAAATGGGCATGTGGGTGGGCAGCTGTCCCTGGGGCCACCTGGCACCGTGCATGAGTGTGGGTGGTCGGTGGGGTCGGTGTTGGGCTGTGATCTCTGGTGCTGAGCCCTGACTTGCCTCCTCCTCCTGACTGGCCTCATCGTGAGCTGAGCACCTGCCATGGGGCTCCCTGCAAAAGCCTCAGTTTCTAGAATGTACTTCCTCTTCACACCACGGGCAGAATCAGCTCTGATAGGGGAGGCCGCTGTCACAGCCCCATCAGGTCCCACGAAGGCCCCCCGTTACCAGCGGTGAGCCAGCGCTCACGCACGCGACCATCCGTGCCCTGGGTGTCGCGGGGCTTAGGACCCAGTGACCCCACCCGAGAACCACATGGCTCAGGGTGGCCCGAGGGCAAGGGGGCAAGTAGGGCCGGTGGGAGGGTGGCCCCTGCTTGTGGAGCGGCGGCTGCAGTGGTCAGAGGCACCCGGAGGTGGAGGGGACACCGAGGCCTGCCCAGGGGTCGTGTTTCTTCCCAGTGTGTCCAGCAGCCACGCAGCGTCTTTGGAGTGAGGGCCCTGACCTGGTCTGGGCCTCTCCAGCTGCTGAGGAGGGGGCGGGGGCAGGAGAGCAGAGGGCAGGGGGCCTTGGGGGCAGGGGCGGGAGAGCAGAGGGCAGGGGGCCTTAGGAGATGTGGGGAGTGGGGCAGATTCCAGGAGGCCCCCGGTTTGCATGTGACCCCAGTAGGGAGTCCTGACATTGTCTGCTCTTGGCTCATCCCTGACCGGCTGTGTGCCCTTGGGTGACCAGTTGACCTCCCTGTGTCTCTGGAGGACCCATCATTCCTCACCGGGCAAGGGACGAAATGGGGGGCTCTGAAAAGCCCCTGCGGTCCCTGGAGGTGAGTCCCTGTGTTTCCCCCTGGATCGGGGCCCGCTCAAGGTCCTGGCGTGCAGCTCCCTGGAGACACAGCACCTCCCGGGCAGCCCTGGAATGTTCTGGCTGCCCTTGGCATGAAGGGGGATGGGCAGGCTGGGGGCTCTGCAGGCTGGTTGGCCTTGTCCCCAGGGGTAGGCCCCGCCTCCCCGCTCTTATCAGGCCTCTGCCAGGCGCCCGGAGCATCCACAGGCCTTTCCAGCCTCTTCTGGGGTAGGCGTGGGGTGTGGGGTGGCAGTCTTTGTCCCCACTCCCCCACCCCATGCCCAGACAGCGCAAGCACTCGGAGCTCCGGGAGCGGCCAGCCGAGGTCTGAACCGGGTTTGAAAGACCCAAGGCTCAGAGCGGGGGCCTCCCTGCTTCCTGAGACCCCAGGACGTTGCCTGGGAGGGGTCCGTGAGTGCCTGGCTGCCACTCAGCGGCTGCAGGCGTCCTTCCCCACGGGCGGCCATGTGCCCAGGAATTGCTCGGCAAACCCATCACAGGGAACACGGGAGCCGGCACCCGAGGGGCCCTGTGTCCCGGGGCCTCCTTGCTGGGCACTAGAGTTGGTCTATTAAAGGCGGGCCCGGGACAACGGGCCCCGTCTCTGCAGCAGGATGGACCGAGTCTGGGTAGGGCAGGGGCAGGACACCTTGGGACAAGTAGAACGTGGCCTGGGCTTGACCCACGCGGGAAGGCGGTGCTCTCTTGACAGCAGATGGCGGGCAGGGCTGCGTGGGTGGATCGTGAGGGGTTCCTCGTGGGCACCCTGGGCGTGGATCCTCGGTCCAGGTCTGCCTCAGCGAATTTTCTACTTTGAAAACATTGGTTGTTTAAAAAACCAAGTAGGTTGCTAGAATAGGCAGCGAGAAGGCCCCCGGAGTGTTTTCTGGCTCTCCCGGGTCAGGTTGAGCAAGATACGGGGCCAGGAGGGTGACCTGGGGCCGTGCACTGGTGGGCGTGGAGCATCGCCTGCCGATTGGGCCCCAGACAGGCCTGGGTCCTGCCTTTGGGGAGCCTGGGGGGTTGGCAGTTGGATGGGGCGGGCCAGGCTGCTGCAGAGGGGGCCCCAACCTCTCTCGTGGGGTCGGAAGCCCACGGCCCATGTTGGGGGCCCTGCTCAGCCCAGGTCTGGAGTGGGCTTCCTGCTGAGTGAAAGGACATTCTGGCTGACCCCTCGCAGGTGGGCTCGACATGGAGGTTGGACACCCGTCTGGGTTGGGGGGGGGGGGGTTGTGCCCAGAGATGAAGGGAGCCGGCTCCATGGCGGGGGGAGGGAAAGGGGGCCTGGGTGGCAGGCTCATGGCCAGCGCTGTGGCCCTTCCCTATGGGACAGACCTGTGAGGCCCAGGGCTGGGGGTGGGACACCGTGATGGTGGGGGTGGGGGGGGTTGCCGTGTGTCCAGCCACAGGGCCCGAGACCGCCTGGCCAGTCGGGTAGGGGTGGGCACCTGTCTCCTCTGCTGGCCATCAAAGCGGGTCACGGCCTGAGAGGGCACAGACACTACTCAGTGTCACACAGCTGGCGGGTGGCAGGCTGGCATCGGACCCCATCACGTGACTCTGTCCGGCGTCCCCCTGACTTGTTCTGCACAGCGTCTTACCCCACGCCAGCCCCTCGCTCTGGTCCTGCTCACGGCACGGGCGCTGGACAAGCGGTCCCCGGGGGGCCGTGGGCTGGGGGCATGCTGGGTGTCGGGGCCCGACTGGAGTCCCTCCCCAGGCCGGGGGAGACCTCTCCCTCCCACCTGGATGTCCCCAGGGTAGCTCACACTGAGCCAGGGACACTCTTGGCAGGTGCCCAGCCTCTTCTTGGGGAGACTGGCCCAGCCTGCCAGGGGGCGGGGCAGGGCGGTGGGGACAGAGATGCAGGGGACCTGCTGGCTCAGCGATCTGCCTCCCAGTGCTGTGCTCCTCTGGGGAACTTCCCAGCCGGTGGCGTCTGAACTGGGGAGAGGCTTTGGGAGGGGGTGGCTGGGGGGCAGAGACCAACATGCACCCCTGATGCTTATCGTGTGGGTCGGGACAGCGTGCCACCGGGTCTGGAGGCTGGGTGGTCCCGTGCCTCCCGGAAGCTGGGAAGGTCACTGTCGGCCTGGCATGCCATGGCAGGGGCTGAGCGCTGCTGAGCAGCTCTGGATCCGGATGGTTCCTGGTGGCACATGCCTGCCTTGTAACCTGACTCGTCCTTGGGGGAGCCGGTGACTGCCTCGGTTTGTTTCCTGGTGGGGAGGCAGGGAGGGCACCGACACCAGCCGTCTAGAGGTGCCCCAGGCCATCAGGAACGCATTTGACTTTTCCAGAGGTGTCTGCTCAGGCCAAATCACCTGCAAGCCTGGACAGTGACCTTCCTTGTTTTTTTTTAAAAATTTTTTTTTTTTCCAACGTTTTTTATTTATTTTTGGGACAGAGAGAGACAGAGCATGAACGGGGGAGGGGCAGAGAGAGAGGGAGACACAGAATCGGAAACAGGCTCCAGGCTCCGAGACGTCAGCCCAGAGCCCGACGCGGGGCTCGAACTCACGGACCGCGAGATCGTGACCTGGCTGGAGTCGGACGCTTAACCGACTGCGCCACCCAGGCGCCCCTGACCTTCCTTGTTAAGGAGATGGAGAAGCGCTATGGCCGTGCTGCCCCACACGGCGGCCTGGGGAGCCCAGGCCAGGTTGGAGAAGGGGCCTCCTGCCGCCCGCTGGTGGGGAGCACCCTCCCTCCCGCCCCAGCACCCCCTCCGTACCCCGTGGTTCCCTGGTGCCCTTCCCGCTTGCAGGAGGAGGGCTCACCGGGTGAGAGTCACGGAGGAAACGGAGGGCTGGGGTCTTCCTTCCCGGTCCTGGGGCTGCTGTCTGCAGAGGGCTGAAGGTCTGGCCAGTGTTGCCCGTGTGGTGGTTGGGGCCTCCCTGCTCGGCTCCGCTTGTCCTGGAGTGGGAGTGACGATGGCGTCACGGACGCCTGCCTGGCCTCGGGGGTGCTGGCCTTGCCCGGGGAGATGGGGTCCCCAGGAGCCAGAAAGTCCTTTGGGGACCTTACTACTGTCAGATGTCCCCTGCGGCTGGGCCGCAGGAATGCCGGTCAGCGTTGCCTAGGGGCTCCTGCCAGGTGGGCGTGGGGAGAGAGGCTTCCTGCCCTCGGGGTGGGGGGGCCGGGGGGGCCCTGCGCCCCAGCCCCGGCAGCCCTCTGGCCCGGGGCTTGCGTGACCTCGAGGCCTCAGCTGTCTTATCCGGAGACAGCGATCGCGATCGTTTTCGGTTTAGGGGGCAGGGCTCCCCCACCTCCGCACTGTTGACGTTTGCTCCGGGCGGTCCTGGGGTTGGGGGGCTGCTGTGGGCTGTGGTGTCAGCCTCCCTGTGGCCTCGGTGCCCACCACTCGCCGTTAGTGTCTTCCTCCAAGTTGTGGCAATAGAACCTTCTCCAAACGTTACCCAATGTCCCCGGGGGGCAGAGCGTGGGGTTGAGAACCTGGGCTTGGGCAGTAAGTTGGGGGGGGGGGGGCGGTTGGTGATGGTGGAAGAGGTGAGGACCCTCAGGCTGCGAGAGCACCTGGCGGGGAGAAGCCCCAGCCTGACCCAGGCTGCCCCTGTGGGTGGCCCTGCTGGGCACAGCGGCTACCGTCAGGGGGAAGGCCGTGGTCAGCTGGGAGGATGGGCCCAGGGCAGTCAGCTGAGCCGGCGGCCTGTTCCCCTGGCTCTCCGAGGCTGGTGGGGCTACTGCCTTCTGTGGGTGCTGCCACCCCAGGAGAGGCCCCTGGTGCTCCCGGGAGAAGAGGGAAGGGGCGAGATGCGGCCGTTTGGGAGCTCTCGGCCCGTGGGGACCGCTGACCAAAGGCTGAGTGGCCCCTGCACCGTGCCTAGCTCAGGACCCAGCGACATCCAGGTCAGACCCCCCGGTCTTACTGAGTTGATGCCCCCGGTCGTCGGCCCATTCTGAAGCCTCCAGGGGGTCCCAGCCCTGGGGTGGGACTTGGGTATGTGCCTGGAGCCGGCCCCACCCACCTGGGCCTTGGTCCTCCCAGCCCCGCCCCCCCCCCCCCGCCCCGGGCCCCGGGCCCCGGCCCCCGGCCCCCTTCCTTGCTGGTGTTCTGTGTCTATGGTTTCGTGCCATGTGGGGCCCCACTCATCTGTCCACACTGGGGGACGGGCCTGTGTCCGGGAGCGCCCAGCAGGCAGGGGGCCCCCAAGGACCCGTGCCGATACCCCACGCATCCTGCCCCGGGCCCCACGGCCCACCGGCACCCTCTGCGCCCAGTCTGCCAGGTGGAGACCGGGGGGCCTGCTGAGATTAGGCTCCGTGGTCTGCAGGGCTCAGGGGGCCGAGGGGCCCCGCCCACGTGTTCTGGACAGGTCACGGGGGGTGGGATCACCCTGTTCCCGCACTGTTCACTGCCCGCCTGCCCGGGGACCTGCCCCACCCCCAACCCCGGGGCCAGGGCCCAGTCACGGTACTGAGCAAGACCTAGTTGGGGCCCTGTGCATATGCAGGGTGCTCAGGGGTACAGGAGCCCGAGGTGGGCTCTCATGGGAGGCTGGGCTTGAGTGGGACGCTTCAGATAGAGGCAGGAGGGGGGCCTCCTCAGGGGGCTGAGGGGCCAAGTTGCGGCTGAGAGGCAGGCAGGGTTGGTCAGTGGGCCTGCGGAATGGGTATCCTGGGGGTGGGGGTGGGGGGGCCCCTGCAGGGCCGGTGGGTTCGTCCCCCCATGGCTCCCGGGGGTGGGGCTGAGCTGTGGGTACCCCCGTGGCGCCCCAGTGCCCGGCAGGAGGTGGGTACCCTGGAGAGGTCAGGGCTGGCCCCGTGTCTGCTCTGCCTGCCCCCACCCCTCGGCCTGGGTCAGCAGGGCCAGGGTGCTCTCGCAGAGGACGTGGTGTGGCCACGAGGGTCAGCTGAGGAGCCACGGGAAGGCAGATATGGCCTCAGGAAGTGGCTCTTGGACACGGGGTCTGCGGAGCCATTGAGATCACATCGAGGTGTAGGGGGCAGGGGAAGCCGGCCTCAGAACCGTGGGGGACAGAGTGATACGGGCAGATGGTCCCTTGCACTCGGCCTGGTAATAACCTTTCTTGTGCACGGACCCCCCCCTTAGCAAGGCTTTCTTCAGAGCGGCTGGATGGGTGTGCAGGGGTGAGGCGTTGGGCCCATCTAACAGGTGTGGAGGGGTGAGGTGTCGTGGTCCTGGAGTTGGACCACCTGGCAGGCACGCGGGGGTGAAGTGTCGTCCTGGGTTGGGCCCATCTGGCAGGTGCGCAGGGGCTCCCTGCCGCAGTTGGGTTGGCGCGTCCCTGTGACTGACACGCTGAGCGTCTTTCCGGGTGTCGTTTGCCGTCCGCGTCTCTCCTTTCCTCTGTCGGGAGCACGTGGGTGGTCTGTCTCCCGATGGCGAGCTTGGGTTGTGTTCTGGACGCGAGTCCTCCGTCACCGCCGTGCCGGGCAAAGACTGCACTTGGTGGGCCCGTCTCGTGCCCGGAGCCGTCTGGCGGGGGCGACAAGTTTCAACTCTGGGTGAAGTCTGAGAAACCCCCGAGCAGCCTGAGGCCCACATCTGCGCTTTCTTCCAGACCTTGGCGGTTTCGGCTGCGGCTTTAGGCCGGGGCCCGTGTGGACTCCGTTTCCGTGTCAGGTGTGAGCTGTGGCCTGAGGCTTCTTGTGAACGTGAGTCCCCGAATGTCTGTCCGCCCCTGCCCTCAGGGGCACGGCCCTCACAGCGACCACAGCACCGGGGACAGGGTCCTGGAGCCCCTGGTACGAACAAGCCTTGACTTCCTCCGCGCACCTGTGGGTCACTGGAGGGTCAGCAGACCCAGCAGAATTCTCCGTGTCACTCTATACACCATGAGCCCCCAGGACTTGGAGGGCCCGGTGGCCCTGATGGTCCTGGCCCTGGGTTTTGACCATGGCAACACCGTGGCTGTGTGTGTGTGTGTGTGTGTGTGTGTATGTGTGTCCCTTATCACACAGGGCAGGCTGTGCATCCTGGGGTTAGGCGCCTGCACACAGAGAGGGAACGTTGAGGGCTCTGGCCTGGGGCTCGGGGTGCCGGCCTCTGCCCCCAGCCACAGGCTGTCGTGCTGTGGGTCCCTGTGATGTGAGTGTGTGGGTGGGGGTGGCCAGCTCAGGTTCCTGCCTGCCGCGTGTGCTTGGCCAGGTCGCTCGCCGGGTCCCTGCCCTGTCTGGGGTACCCAGGAGACCGGGCCTCTCCTCCCACGTCCCCTGCTTGTTCGAGGAGCACATGTGATAGTGCTCTGTGTACCCTTTCCACACCGTCCTCAAGGGCATTGGGAGGACACCTGACATTCCCGGGGCCACTGTGGGGTGACAGGACTCCCAGCTCTGGGCCAGGACTCGACCCTGGGCTCCTCTGACCCCACAGCCCCCCCCCCCAACACCCCAGGGTACCCAGATGGCCATGAAGAGAGGGCCTCTTGATGAGGGGGTGGGTGTGGGCTGGGGCGGGGATGACTTTGGGGGAAGAGCTTCCTGCCCCTCCCCCCAGTCTTGGCCCCTGGTGGGGAGAACCTTCCAGGCGGAGTGGGCACAGAGTCCCAGGCGTCTCAAGCCCCCCGTTTGCCCCAGGGGAGGCTCCCACCTGTGGGTTTGACTCTGGAATGTTCTGTGTGTGGCCGAGGGAGTGGCTGGTGTGGGCCAAGGAGAGCAGGCAACATGTTGGGGGCAGGCCGGGGCAATTCTTTCATTTTTCTCCAGTATTTGTACAGTAACCAACAAACGGGGACGGAAGTTGGGAGCCTGTGGCGTCCGGGACTCAGAGAGGGTTGGGGGCCTCATCAGGGAGGGAGCCTGGGTAGGGGTGGCGAGGTGTCCTGGCAAGGGCCCCAGGGACAGGGCTGGGGAGGGGTCTGTGCCGGGGGCCCCAAGAGGCAGGGCCGTTTCCCATCGGGTCTGGACTTGTGTCCCTCGTGGTGGCAAGGTGCCTGGCGTGGGACGGATGGTTGGTTGGGACGAGCCGGCGTGCGTGGCCTGGTGTCGCTCTGAACCCATCGAGAGCCTTCAGATTCCTGAGGCCCTGATGCCAGGGAGGGCCAAGGGACCAGCTTGCCAAGATGCCCCTTGCCTGGCAGGCGTCACCCGAGAGCCCTCTGGCAGGGCAGGGTGACCTGCCCCCGGGAAGCCTGGGGAGAGCAGCACCTTCGTGTCTCCTGGACTGGACGTCCTCCTGCCCCAAACCTGCCAGGAGGCACAGGGGGTGGGGTGGGCGGCCAGGGTCACAGGGCAGTGGCTGCACCTAGTGCTCTTGGCTTGGGCGTGGTAGGCACCGGCACCCCCTGATCGGGAGCCCCCATCACCTTGTCTGTGAGACGCGCCCCACCCTGTGGCTGAGCAAAGGAGGCTCCCGGGGCCAGGTCCCAGAGCACCACCAGAGGTCGGGGCGTCTGTTTGCCTGGTGGGGGTGCCCTCGGGGAGGCCGGGCAGCCAGGCTGAGGTCTCTGGACCTTCCGTGACGCGACGGATGTGCCTGCTGGCGGCTCTGCCCCTGCCCTGACAAAAGGCGCCGGCCTCAGGTGTGAGGGGGGCGGGGCGGCCGGAGACACGCTCCTGGGACGGAGGGGCTCGTCCCAGCCCGTGCTGGCGGCTCCCTGCAGCTGCTGGGGCTCAGGTTCGCTATGAGGAAGGAGGTGCTGGTGGGAGGGCCATCATGTCCCCGGTGGATCGTTCTCCATCACGGCGGTGGTGGTCAGCCTGGCCGCGCGTGGACCCCAGACGAGTGCCGGGCACATATGTGGGCTCCCCACCCGGAGCCTCCCCACGGCCCCACACGAGCCTTGTCAAGACGCGGAAAGCCAGGCCCGGGCGCCCCGGCTGGCTGGCGAGGGGCAGAGCCAGATGGGAACCCGGGTTTGGACCTCAGAGGCGGCCTCCATATATGTGTGTGCTTCAGAACGTGTTTATTGTGGTCACCCAAAATGGGCCATCCTGGCATACAGCTCGGTGTTCCGAATTCCCCAGCGTCTCCGTCGCCCGCACAGGAAACCCCTAACCCGGCAACAGCGAGCCTTCTCCCCGGGGCCCCGGGCGGCCCCCGCGCGCTGTCTGTCCCTCTGGACTGGCCTGTTCCGGGCACTTGGCGTGAGTGGAACCGTGCAGGGCGTGGCCCCGGCTGCCTCCACTTACCATCGTGTTTCCAGCTTCAGCTGGCCGTGACAGGTGTCTGCATGTCAGGGCTGTTCAAGCTGCGTGGTGTTCCGTTGTGAGGACGGGAGAGGTTTTGTGGATGTGTCCTTCCGTCCGCGGGCGCCTGGGCTGCCGTGAGTACAGCCGCGCTGAACGTGCGTGTTTCTCTTTCTTTGGCGTCTACACCCGGGGGGCGGGCTTGCCGGGTCGCGTGGCTGCTGGGCCAAGCTGCCCGTCGGGCCCCGCCCACAGCAGGGCCCCGCCCACAGCTTCCACCTTTGGGGGGGGGGCGCCCCCAGCGGGTCTTGGTTTCGGGTGGCCTCGGCTCCCCCCAGCCCCCGCTGCAGGCCCTCGGACTCCCAAGCTCAGGCCCCGTCTGGAGTCCCTTCTGCCGTCCCCTCCTCGCCCACCTGGACCCCATCGTGCTGGGCGCCCAGGCTCTCCCGGGACCCGTCCCCACCCTGCCTGGAGAGCCTACACTTCCATCCGTGAAACTGCTCGTGGGCCTCCCTGTTTGTGGTGTCCGTGGATGTCAGGCCCCCAATGTCCACCTATGATGAGGTGCAGCCCCCGAAGGCCGAGTCCAGGAGAGAATGTGTTCCAGACCTAGACCTGGGGAGGAGCCAGCCTCCTGGAAGACAGCAGGAGACCCCGCCCCCTCCGCCTCCCCTCCCCCAGGGGGGGAGAGCAGCCCCCCCTCCGGCCTCCCACAGCTGGGGGGCAGGAGCCCTGAACTTCAGAATCCCTCACCGGCAGCCCCACATCCTTCCTCCCCTCCCCTCCCCTCCCAGCGGGGCTGGGTGCCCCTAGAGGTCCTCACAGGGCACAGGGTGCCCGTCCTTCCTGACTCAGCTCGTGCTCTCTGCTGGTTCTCCTGCAGCATCACCTCTGCCCCAGACAGAGCACAACTGAACCTGCACCCCCTTCCCCAGCTCTGCGGCCCCCACCCCCCACCCCCACCCCAGACTGGCTTTTCTCCCCTGCCCCAAAGGGCCAGACATCTCTGTGCATGTAAACCGTGCTGAGAGCCGCTTCCTAAAGGCCTGCATTTTAGAATGGATTGAGAACAAACTCAAATATATGCTGCCTATAAAAACATTACAGAGCCAGGAGTGGCGTCGTAGAAATAAAAGAACGGCTGAAGGTTTTCAAGTAACTGCACCAGGAGAGAACAGAGGCACAGCCTGCATCTGGGACAGAGAGTTGGGGCAAAGAGGGTCGTTTCCGTTGCTGGTATATGGTTCAATCACTGGACGCACGGGTTGTGCCCTGTGAGCAAGAGGTCTGCCCTTCACAACGTTCCCGGGACAGCCACAAAAGCGGATTTTATGCCAAAGCCAGGATAGGTTCTGACTTGTAAACTTGCGTTCCAACGGATCGGAGAAACTTCGCGAGACGGTCGCTTATTTGGGAAAAGACATTAAGTCAGAGCCCAGCCAGTAGGAGGTGTCTCAGTAAATACGGAACAAGCCGGAAAGGCCACCGAGGGGCCCCGGGAGGTATGATGCGTGCAGGGTGACGTGCGATCGGGACCCTCCACGAGGTGGCCCCGGGGGCTGCGAGCCCGGTCACGGCACAGCCTCTGTTCTGTGTGCTTGAACGTTTCCGAATGCGGGGTGGGGAGCACGAGAGAGAAGGCGTTTCTCTCCTGGGGAGCCTGTGGCCGGGCGACCTACGCCTCCAGGCCCTTCCCCATCCAGGACGACACCGTGGCCACCAAGCAGCCACCCGCTTCCACTCGGAGCACAGTGCTGACCTCCAGGCCTGGCGAGGACCCCCAAAGAGGCGACTACAGACTGGCCCTGGGCACAGGTGGAGGTGGAGAATTTGGCTTAAAACAACAGCACGCTAAATCCCGAAGTGCGGTAGGAGAGGCCATCACACAACGTGCGAGCTCAGGCGAGAAGGCCGGGAAGGTTGCCTCCCTGTGGTCGGTCATCGGTGGGGACCCCACCCTGGTGGGCAAAGCCAGAGCAACAGGAGGGCTCGGTACCCGGCCTCAAAGCATCTCCCTCGGTGGTGACGAGCAGAAGATTCGTCCTTGCGGGATGAAACGTGCTGGTGCCACCGTGCCCGACTGATCAAAGTTAACATCCTCAGGAGGGGCCAGACCGACCACAGGAGCCCCCAAGTGGACGTCCTCAGCCAGCCGAGTTCTCGCCAAAGACCCAGAACCTGAACCTGATCGTGAGGACACATCAGGTGGACCGGGGTGAAGGGCGCTCTGCGCAGTAGCTGGCCTGAACTCTTTGCAAATGTCAAGGTCAAGAAACCGTAGGGAGAAGCTACAGAAGCGTTCAGATTACAGGAGCGTGAGTTACGACAGGATGGGGCCCGGCCGCGGGGCGCTGGCCCATGGGGCTGAGCGGTGGCGTGTGTGTGGCCTGTTCCCCGATTCTCACGCCGGTCCTGTGGTTACCGACCGGAATGTCCTTGTTCCTGAGATACGGGCAAGGAAGTATTTGGCAGAAAGCAGACCTACCCCCAGATGCTTCCGGAAAACCTGACGGAGGGAAGGAGGAGGCGGGGGAGAGGGAGGGCGCAGGGCAGGAAAAGGGGCAGCGTGAGCGCTGCTGAATCTGGGCCAAGGGTATTTGGGGGTTTCTCATGCCATTCTATCCTGTAAGTTTGCGATTAAACCGTATAAGTAAAGAGTTACCAGAAATTACCACGACCACCCTGGGTTTCTCTCCTGACCACGGGCGTGGGCGGCTTACTCTTCCGAAATGTGCTGATAGGACACGTTGAGTCACTGGCGCTCGTCGAAAGCACGTGATCATCTCAGCGGCGGCTGGAAAGCTTCTGGTTGTCTCCTCAAAAACATAAGGACGCGTTTTTTTAGAAGATCGCCTTTTCTGATCACAAAACTCAGACGCGTTGAACGTAGACCATTCGGAAATTTGAACGAAGTCATTACAGTTGCTCATTGGACCCTCACCCGGCGACACCTGCTGTGGACTCCCTCCCAGTCCTTCCCCAGCTCGGTGGGTGTGCGTGCGTGCGTGTGTGTGCCCACGTGCGCTCTTGGGGTGTGCGAAAGAGTGTGTGCCCGTGGTGCGTCCGTGGTGAGCGGAAGGGCCCCGGCCAGCTCGCCCCCTGAGCTGTGTGGCCGCGGGCCGTTTGCTCTTTGTGCCTCAGTTTCTTCCTCCACGAAATGGGGACGAGGCAGGCCCTTGCCCTACGTGGCTGCTGGAGGCGAGGCAGCCTCTTTGGAACACGCTCCGATTCGCGGCAGCTCAGAGGAGGCCCTCGGCACCTGTCACCACGTGTATCTGCACGTGTGTGTTTCCGTAAATATCTGACAAAACGGGGACGATGCGAAACCACTCGTTGCTGATCTTGCTTCACTTGACTAGGGGCAAGTGTTTCCCACGTTCTTTCACACGTGACGTTTCAAGGCTGCCTAGCGGTTCTGCTGGGGGACCCAACGTAACGGATCCTGCCTCCTGTCCCCCCGTTGACAGCCGGCTGATTTCCCACTTTACTCTTCTAAGATTGTGATGCACATCCTTGTACGTTCATTTTTGCCCGGAACCTGGATTATTTCCTCGCAGGAGATTCCCCGGCGGGATCAAAGGGTTCCCACGTTTTTATGGCTCTGACACCTTCCTCCAAACAGCCTTCCGGGAAGCTTTTCCTAATTTAACCTCCCTCCCTGAGGCTGGACGGCCCTGGGGTTTTTTTCTACCCTCTCTAAAGCTGGGTATTATCGTAAAAGCACTTTGCCCTTTTGAGGAGGCAAAAATAGCGTGTTGTTGTTTGTAGCGGGGGGAGCGCCGCTCGTATGTTAGTGGTTGAGTCAGCCGCCCGCGGTGCACCTGTGATGCACGGGGCTGACTTCCAGGTTCCGGGAGGACTGAGTTAGTGAGACGGGATCGCTGTCCTCCAGGACATGACGCCCCAGAGAGTAGACAGGGACTCGGCCAAACAACAAGGGCATGAGGCGGCAAGAGCTTGAGAAGGCGTGAAGCGGGGAACGGGGCAGAGAGCACGGTGGCTCTGGTGCCCTTTCCTGGGGGTGGTCCGGGGCAGCCCCTCAGACTGGGTGGTGGTTGAGCAGAGACCCGAGGAAGCGGGCCGCGCCCACTGGTGAAGGAGGAGGGTGCGGCCAGAGGAGACAGCGTGTGCAAAGGCCCTGTGGTACAGTGTGCTTGGCGCACGTGAGGAGCAGCAAGGCTTGGGGGCCGGAGGGGGGCCGGGTCACGAGGGTGGGCCCGGGCTGTGACTCTGGGAGCACTGGGGACACCATGGGGCCTGAGTGACGGGGGCTGAGATCTGTCCTCTCAACTTTTGTACTTTCTGGTTTTGGCCTTTTGTTTGGAGATAAGTGCAGATTTTTCAGAAAAGCTTCCCAATGGTACAGAGCGCCCCATAGGCTCCTGCCTCAGCCTCCCCTAGTGGGAACACCCTCCTGAGCCAGACACGTGGACGAAAAGCAGGACACCGATGCTGGTGTGTTCCTACCAACAAGGCTACAGGCCGTGTTCGAATCCCATGGGGTTTTCCCGCTAATGTCCTTTTTCTGCTCCGAGATCCCCACGCTGCATTCAGGGGTCTCCCGCGGCCCCTGGCGGCTCCCCTGGCGTCCCCTGGTTTTGTGACCTGCGCGTTTTTGATAAGCACCAGTCAGCTGTTCTGGGGTCGGTCCCTCCATCTGGTTTGTCTGATGCGTGTGGTGATTGGATCGAGGTTGTGCCTTTTGGCGAGAGCAGCCGGGAACACCGTTGGGCCCTGAGCGGCGCCTCGTGCCAAGGGTATGTGACACGGGTACGTCTTATTCCTGGAGACTTTGACCTTGATCGCTGGGGTAGACGTGTGTCCTTCAGGCTTCTGTGCCAAAAACTCCTTTTCTTCCCTCCTGTCGTTAATGAATATTTTGAGGAAGATGCTTGGAGACGTGGCAGGTAGCTCTTTCCTCCCCAAACTCTGCCCTCCGAGTCCGGCGTCTGTCAGCAGCTCTGGTGAGCGTGGCTCCTTCCGTGGCATCTGTCTGACGGGGATTTCCTATCCCTGCTCTCCCCTCCCTGCTTAGCGACTGCAATTTGTCCCTAGGGTGAGTGTCTCTTCTCCTCCGCTCATTTGTTTGGAGGTTTGTTTATATCCGTGTGGCCTCGTGGACATTGATTTGATTTATGGGTGATCGTCCAATACGATCACTACTGACGTCGTGGCTCGACTCGTCCAGCGCTGGGCACCGGGAGCCCCTTGGGGTCAGCTTCTGAGCCTTCCAGCATGCCCCGTCTCGGTGGAGCACAGGGTGTCCCTGTGCCCCCCCCCCCCGCCCCCGGGCACGCTCCAGGCTTCTCTTGCCTTGTCCCTTGTCTGGTCCATCCACGTTGTGGCAGGTGTCACGGTGTCCCTCCTTGTCAGGGCTGAGTGACAGTCCTGTGTGTGGACGGGCCACGTCCATCCATTTGTCTGTCGGTGGATGCAGGTGGCTTCCGTTTTTGACTGTTAACGAATCCTGCTGCTGGGATCATGAACGCACAATCACCTCTTTGAGACCCTACTTTTAATTCTTTTGGGGACGTACCCCGAAGTGGGGTGGCTGGATCAATGGTGACTCAGTTTGTAATTTTTTCGAGGGATCGTCATACTACCTTCCGCAGCGGCCGCGTCCCGTCCCCTTCCCACCATCAGAGCACGAGGGTTGGTTTCCCCGCAATCTTATCGACACTTGGTCTCTCTCGTCTTCTGATGATGGCCCTTGTGACAGGCGAGAGGCGACGTCTCCTTGTGGTTTGGATGTGTATTTCCCCATGGTCAGTGATGTTGAGTGCCCCCTGTTGGCCATCTGCTGTCTTCTTTGGAAAAATGTCTGTGTGGGTCCTTGGCTCATTTTGAAATCAGCTTCTTGAGTTTTTTGCTGTTGAGTCGTGTGGGTTCCTTGTCTGGTTTAGATGTTCACCCCTTATTGGATGTGTGGTTTGCAGATGTTTTCTCCCATTCCCAAGGTTGCCCGTTCATCTCGTTGCTGGTTTCCTTGGCCACGCGGAAGCTTTTTAGTTTGATGCGGTCCTGTTCGTTTATTTTGGCTTTTATTGCCTTTGCCTTTGGTCTCAGATCCAAAAAAATCATCTCCAAGACTGATGTCAAGGAGCTCACTCGCTGTGTTTTGTTCTAGGGGTTTTATGCCTTCACGTTGCACACTCACATCTTTAATCCATCCTGAGTTGATTTTTGTGTGTGGTGTGAGATAGGGGTCCAGTGTCATTGTTCTGCACATGGCTGTCCTGTGTCCCCAGCACCATCTGTTGAAGAGACCGTTCTTTTCCTCTTGTGTGTTCTTGACTCTTTTGTGATAAATTAATTAACCATAGGCGTGGATTGATTTCTGGGCTCTCTGTTCTGTCCATCTCTGTGTCTGTTTTTACGGCAGCACCAGACTGCTCTGCTGACCTGAAGTTTTGTCTCAGAGTCTGAAGTCAGGAAGCGTGATGTCTCCAGCTTTGGGGTCTGTGGTGGTTCCACGCACCGTTGAGGATCGTTTTTTCTGTTTCTGTGAAAAATGACATTGGGATTTTGGCAGGGATTGCGTTGACTCTGTAGATCGCTTTGGGGAGCATGGCCGTTTTAACGATATTAATTCCTCCAACCCATGAGTGTGGGATGTCTTTCTACTTATTTCTTTTAATTTCTTTCATCAATGTCTCCTACTTCTCAGTGCACGGCTCTCTTACCTCCTTGCTTAAAAGTATTCCTAAGTATTTTATTCTTTTCTTCCTGATGTTTATTTTTGAGAGTGAGAGAGACAGAGCACGAGTGGGGGAGAGGGAGACACAGAATCCGAAGCAGGCTCCAGGCTCTGAGCTGTCAGCACAGAGCACGATGCGGGGCTCGAACCCATGAACTGTGAGATCATGACCTGAGCATAAGTCAGATGTTTAACCGACTGCGCCACCCAGGTGCCCCTCTATTCTTTTACTTTTAAAAAAATATTTGTTTATTTTGAGAAAGAGAGAGAGAATGAGCAAGGAAGGGGGCAGAGAGAGAGGGAGAGAGAGAACCCCAAGCAGGCTCCACACTGTCAGCACAGAGCCCAACGTGGGGCTCGAACTCACCAATCGTGAGGTCGTGACCTGAGCCGAAACCAAGAGTCAGATGCTTAAGAGACTAAGCCACCCGGGTGTCCTGGGATTATCTTCTTGATTTCTTGTTCTGGTACGTCATTATTCGTGTGTAGAGACATAGCTGGGTTTTGTGTGTCAGTTTTATATCCTGCGACTTAACTGAATTTGTTTACTCTAACAGTTGTTTGGTGGGGTCTAGGGTTTTCTACCCCTCATCTCATGTTGTTGCAAATGGAAACAGTTTTACTGCCTCTGGTTTGGATGCCTTTTCTTTTTCTTGCCTAATTGCTCGGGCTGGTACTTCTAGTCCCATGTGGAATATGAGTGGTGTGGGTGGGCATCGTTGCCCTGCTCCTGATCTTAGAGGAAAAGCATTTAGCTGTTCACCATTCAGGAGGATGTCAGCTCTGGGCTCGTCGTATGTGGCCTTTATGATGTTGGAGTACGTTCCCTCCACACCCGATTTGTTGAGAGTCTTTACCATGAAAGGATCTGTCTGTGAGTTTCGTCAGATGCTTTCTCTGCATCTATAGAGGTGATTGTTAACTTTATCCTGCATTTTTTAAAAAATTTTTTAGCGTTTATTTATTATTGAGAGGCAGAGCATGAGCAGGGGAGGGGCAGAGAGAGAGGGAGACCCAGAATCTGAAGCAGGTTCCAGGCTCTGAGCTGGCGGCACAGAGCCTGACACGGGGCTGGATCCCATGAACCGTGAGATCATGACCTGAGCCGAAGTCGGATGCTTCACCGACTGAGCCACCCAGGCGCACGTTTTGTTGATGTGGTGCATCACGTGCACTGATTTAGGGATGTCGAGCCATCTTTGCATCCCTGGAATAAACCCCACTTGCTCATGGCGTGCGACCGCTTTTGTGTATGGTTGAACTTCGTTTGCTGACGTTCTGTTGAAGGCTTTTGCATCTGTGTTCATCAGGGATGTTGGCCCGTGACTCTCCTCCCTCCTTGTAATGTCCTTGTCTGGTGTTGGTGTCAGAGTAATGCTGACCTCAGGGAACCAGGGTGCGAGTGTTCCCTCCTCTTCTGTTTTCCTGGAAGGGTTCAAGAAGGATTGGCGTTAGCTCTTGAAACGTTCGGTGAATTCACCAGGGAAGCCATCTGGCCCTGGGCTTCATTTGAGTGCTTTCTCCCTTTCTCTTGGTGAGTTTGGCAAAAGGTTTGTCTATCTCGGATAGCTTCCCCCAGAGCCCAGGTCTGAGTCTCCTTCCTCCTTTGTTTCATCATTTCAGACTGTGTTTCATTTCTCCCTGCTGCAACCCTGGTCACTTCCTTCCTTCTGTTCTCACCAGGCGTAGTTCTTTTTTCAGTTCCTTGAGGGTAAAGTGGGTTCTTCTTAATGTCGATGTTTTCCCGCCACACTGATTTTGCCACATCTTGTGTGGTGTGGTGTGTCGGGTCTCCATTTTCACCGGCCTCAAGGCCTTTTGCTTTAATTCCTGCCCCGATTGCTTCTTGGCCCACGGTTGTCCAAGAGCGTGTGGTCTAATCAACACGCACACGTGTGGATTTCCCAGTTTTCTTCCTGTAACGGATTTCTAAGTTCGTACCACTGTGGTCAGAAAAGATGTGTGGTACGATTTCAGCCTTGTCACGCTTAGGAAGACTTGTTTTGTGGCCCACCATGCGACCCGTCCTGGAGCGTGTCCCCCGTGCGCTCGAGAACAGTGCACACGTGTCCCGCTGCTGCTGGTGGGGACGTCGTGTGTGTGCCTGTAGGTCCACCTGGGCGCCCGTGTGGTTTGCACCCAGTGTTTCCTCACTGACTGTCTGTCGGGACGATTTGCCCATTGTGACGAGCGGGGCACCGAGTTCTGGGCTGTGATCGCACAGCATACGCATCCGTCTCCTTTCAGATCTGTTTGCGTTTGCCTAATGTATCTAGGTGCTTCTGTGCGGCGTGCGTAAATATCTGCTGGAGTTACGTGCTCTTGTGAGTTGGCCCTTTAATGGCCTTCTTTATAGCTTAATGCAACCTTGGGCTTGAAGCCTATCCTGCCCGATGTGAGTCCGGCTGCCCCTGCCCTCTCGTGGCTTCCGTTTGCACGGGCTTTACCCCTCCATCCCTGCACCTTCAGTCTACGTGTGTCCTCACGGCCGAAGTGCGTCTGTTGCGGGCAGCGCAGAGTTGGATCGTGCCAACTTTATTTATTTATTTTTTTTTTTAATTTTTTTTTCAACGTTTTTTATTTATTTTTGGGACAGAGAGAGACAGAGCATGAACGGGGGAGGGGCAGAGAGAGAGGGAGGCACAGAAGCGGAAACAGGCTCCAGGCTCCGAGCCATCAGCCCAGAGCCCGACGCGGGGCTCGAACTCACGGACCGCGAGATCGTGACCTGGCTGAAGTCGGACGCTTAACCGACTGCGCCACCCAGGCGCCCCGGATCGTGCCAACTTTAAATTAGGTGGTGGTGGCGTTGACTTGAGGAGCTCTAAGATTTATTTACACGTACCCTCTCCCGGTCTAGGCGGTGCCTTTCCACTTTACTGATTATGTCTTTGGCTGCACAGAAATTTTTCATTTTCACGCGGTCCACCTGATCTATTTTTGCTTTTCTTTCCTATGCTTTTGGGGTCACGTCCAAGAAATCACTCCCAAGCCCAGTGGCAGGAAGCTTTTCCCTTAAGCCTTCTTCTGAGGGTTTCTCAGTTTAGGGTCCTACGTACGGGCCTAAGTTCATCCTGAGTTGATTTTAGCGTCTGGTGCGAGGTTAGGGCCTAGCTTCGTTCTTCTGTGTGCGAACGTCCAGTTTTCCCTGCGCCCTTGGTTGAAAAGACCGCGGACACTCGTTTGTGACCGTTTATCCTGGAAATCACCCTGTCTCCGCTCATCCACGCCTTCCGCGTTGTCTGTCACGGCTGCCCGGGACCTCGCTGTGCGACGCGCCCGCGGCTCCTTTACGGGCATTAGGTCGTTTCCGACATTTGGCGACTGCAGACGCCGTTGCGGTGAATAACCTCGTAAGCTCGTATTTTTGCATTGTCGGAGGTGTGTTTTCGGGGAGATGCCTGGAAGCAGGGTGCTGGGGGGCGGAATAAGCGGGTCATGTTGTGAGGCACGACGACCAAGTGTCCCTGCAGAGAGCCCGGGCCCCGTGCACCCCCAGCCGCAGACGAGAGGAGAGTGCCAGCTTACTCATGGGGTGTTTTCACGCTCTTGTTTCTGGCCAGCCTGATAGCTTTGTGGTTTTTTAACAATTCTTTTAATTTGTTATTTTTTTTATTTTTTAGATAGAGAGAGCATGAGCGGGGTAGGGGCAGAGAGAGAGAGAGACAGACAGACCAAAGCAAACTCCACATTTAGTGCAGAGCCCGACGCGGGGCTCAAATCCGTGAACCATGTGATCGTGACCTGAGCCAAAGTCAAGAGTCAGATGTTCAACTGACTGAGCCACCCAGGTGCCTCTGATGGCTTTGTTTTCATCTGCGTTTCTACAATTATAATTATGCTTTTGGACGTTTTTCATATGCCTGGAGGTCACGTGAGTGTGTATTTTTGGATTCGTGTCTTTTTCAAATTTTTTCTATTGAGTTTTTGGTCCTTGGTCTCTTAATTTTTTTTTAAGCTTATTTATTTATTTTGAGAGTGAGTGAGTGAGCATGAGTGGGAGAGGGGCAGAGAGAGCCTCCCAAGCAGGCTCTGAGCACTGTCGGCATAGAATCTGATGGGGCCTCGAACCCACGAACCGTGACCTGAGCTGAAACCAAAAGTCGGACACTCAACTGGCTGAGCCTCCCAGGCGCCCCGGTCTCTTAATTTTTAAGTCCTTTATATTTGGGGAACACTAGTCCTTTGTGGCCCGTGTTGGGGATTTCTTCTCTCAGTTGGCCATTTGTCTTCTGCCTTTGTTTCTGGTGCTTTCGGTCAGGAAGAAACCTTCGGGCCCGCCGGTCCTGCTTCCCGTTGCCGCTGGTTCGTGAGTCACGGTGGAGAGCCGTTTCCCCACGCCGTGTGCGAGAGCGGTTCACCGCGTGTTCTTCTAGAAGATGGGGGCTTCGTCCCCTGCATGCCACGCCGTGTCCACGTGGAGTTAGCGTGTGCGATCTAAGGTCACCTCTTTCCGGTGGCCGTCCAGGGCCCTTCCTTAGCCGTCCGGCCTGCTCACCGGCCCTCTGGCCTCTGGGAGCAGCGGAGGCAGGGAGACCAGAAGGCTGACACTGGGAAGGGCTGGGGGCCACTTGCACTCAGATTGGGATGAGAGCGAGAAGGGAGGGTTTATCACTGAAGCTAGGAGTGTTTTCCGGGAGAGGGGGCAGTGGGGTCAGGACCCGAAGGTTTGCCTCAGCACCTGGGCACGTGGGGCCTGTTTCTGAGTCAGGGAAGGCGCTGGGGTCAGGCGGGGACACGGAGCCCCGTGTGGGATGTGTCCTGTTGCAGGGCTTTGCCAGGCAGCCGGGTAGGAGGTCAGGGAGCTGGTGGGAGCTCAGGGGAGGGCCTGGTTGGGCTCCCGGGTCTGGATAGGTGACAGGGGAGCAGGGGCCAGATGGCACCTCAGGTGACGGTGAGGAAGGGGGAGCCCAGGAGGGCGGGTGTCCTGACAGCAAGGTGAGTGGGTGCGGAAAAACAGGGCAAAGCATCCGGGGGTCTTAAAGGGTCTCAGACCGGCCTTCGGGGGCCCCGGAGGCCTGGCTGCCCCTGGGAGCTGCCCTAACGCCACGTCTTCCCCAAAAGCTTGTGGATCCTGATCGAGCGTCCAGGGGGGCCGGCAGGGGTGGTGAGACCCAGGGATTGGGGTTCCCACCTGGCTCCAAGCTGGGACCCCGGGGACTGGCCTCACGGGGCCGGGGGGGCCCTTGGAGCAGAAGCTGCGGGGGACACAGCCCTTCTGAGTTCTGCCCCTGCCCCATCCCCCGCTGTCCCCCCCCAACCTGTGATGACCTCGGTGACCGCCCTGGCTTCTGTGACAGCAGCTCACTGGACAGGAGGGACAGGCAGGAGCTGTCAGATTAGCGCTGCTTTTCTCCTGGCTCACCGGGCCTGAATGTTTAATTCATGCCGCCTCCGCACCAGTGTGCCCCAGGACGTGGGGATTGGGCCGGGCCCGCAGACCCTGTCCCTGCCCCCGTGGGCGCTGGGAGGGGAGCATCTCAGTCACAGGATCACACCAAGCAGAGAAACAATGCTGCAGCTGAGCAGGCAGGTGTGCTTCACCGGGCATTTGCGTGTGGTTTGTGTGAGGCACTTGCCTGAACAGTCCAGGAAGGCTTCCCGGAGGAGGTGTTGCTCAGGGTGAAATCGAAGCTTCCAGATCACTGCAACACCCGCCCTGTAACGGGGGCCCCTGGGGAAAGAGCCGTGTCTGCGTGAAGAGGAAGGAGTGTGGCACACGGCACAGATCAGGGAACAGCAGACATCCAATGGTTTTTATCTGCTGTTTCACGAGACAGGGAATTTCAGGCTTTGACGTCCTGCAACATGTCATGAGAGGTGGCTGTGGGGCAGACGGGATGCCAGGGCCCCCATACCTGGCAAGCCCTGCCCCCCCGTCCGAGGCCCGCAGGGGCTCTCTGCTCTGTTGTGACGGGTTTCTGGAAGGCTGGTCGGCACAGCGTGGGGCGTGCTCAGTGTCCTGGGGAGAAGTCTGTCCGCGGGCAGAGGTCGGGGAAGGCAGGGCAGCGGCGGGCTGAGGTCTGGGCCGGCGGCTCAGAGGATGTGCAGGCTATTCTGGGCGGCAGGCAGGAAGCGGCCGTGCTCCGGGCGGCTGCGGAGAGGTGGGAGCCAGCTGTGGGCATCTCCGGTGCCCGCGTCGGTGCTCCGTCCCAGCTGGCTCTTCCCTTCCTCTGCTTTGTTCCCTCCTCGGCCACGGCCAGGAGACAGTCCCCGGATTGAGAGGGAAGAGGGGCTCTTGGGGGGGACGGTCGGGGGGCGGCCCCGTTTGGGGCATGCCCGCAGAGGTGAGCAGCTCCCACCGCGTCTGTCTGAACGTGTCCCGGCACTGCCTGTTCCCTGGTGTTCAGAGGCTCCTGGCGTTTTCCTCCTGCTTCTGGTAGCTGCACAAGAGAGCAGAGCACGGCTGCCGTCACCCCCCGCCCCCATCCTTCCAGTCAGGGTCTCTGGGGCCCCGGCCAGGTGCTCAGCTGGTAAATAGCTAATGCCAGCCCAGAGCCTGTGCCCACTGATCCTGGGAGGCCTGGCACAGCTCGATGCCTCTTCCACTCCTGAGCCAGGCCTTCCCCTGAGCCCCTGTCACAGGTGGCCCTCCCGGGCCTTCCCTGATCCTCCTGTTCTGGCCTCAGGCCTTCCAAACTCTGCCTCAGGGCCTTTGCATGACAGTCCTCTCCCAGGCCTAGCTGCATGTCCCCAGCTCCTAGAGCAGCAGCCACCCCCCCCACCCCCCGCCCCCCAGCCCCGTCACTGTGACGGCTCCTTTCTGTCTCCTTGGGGTGGCTGTCACTGTTCCTTTTGATTTGTAGATTTGTTTTCTAGGTTATTGTCTCTTTTTCCCAAGCCTGCCTCACTCCTGGAAGCTGGCCTGGTGCCAGGCGCGCAGACCGGGCTTTCCGTCGGGGCCGGGATCGGGGCGGGGAGGGCGGGAGGCCCCGCCGGGCCGTGCAGGCAGGACAAGGAGGGTGCATTTGTGTCGAGCCCCTGGGGAACCACAGGAGGGCTTCCTGGGGGCGCCGGCTGGCAACAGAGGATTCCTGCCCCTGAAACCTCCCGAGGGACCAGAGTGGCCTTGCAGGCCCGGGCGTCCTCCGTGGTCAGCCTCCACGTGGCAGGGACCTGGCTCAGCCAAGTCCCACTCACTCCTCGGCCTGGGGACTCGCCCTCCGTGGCCGGTGGCTGGGGAGGGTGACGGAGGAACGTGTCTCTTGTCCCCCAGCCTTGGCCAGCGGGCTCTTTCCGGGGGCCGGGGACGCTGACACAGAAATAAAGCTGCCGTTTGCATCCGGCGGTGAGAGAGGAAACGCCAAGGCCCCCGGCCCGCCCGCCGCACAGCTGGCCGCCTCCTCCCTCCCTGCTGGGAGCGGCTCCCGCCTCGGCGAGGGCGGGACCGGTGGACAGCGCCACGATGCCCGGCCCGCGGGGCACGGGGGCACCTTGACCGCGTGCGGGGCGCGGGCCCCCGTCCGCGTGGGGCCCTTCTGAGCCCCGGTGGGGCCCCGCCGTGCGCTCACTGGCAGGGTGGGGGCGGGAGGAAGTCTGAGGCCAGCTGGACAAAGAGGAAGCGGGCACTGCCCGGAGGGCACACCCCCCGCGAGGCCGGCTCTGGGGGGCGAGACCTCATCTCGTCCGGGGCGGCGGCGGGAGGCACCCCGCCACGCGCCTCACGCCTGCCCCTCGCGGCTGGGCCCTGGGTGGTTGCCGGGTGACACGGGACTCGTGTCCCCCTTGCTGAGCCCACGCGGGGCCCCTGCCCCCGGGACAGGAGCAGCTGACGGGCTGGAGGTGCGGCCGGCCGTGCCGCCCCCCTGCCCCTGCCGCGCCCAGGGCCCCGGGCACGCGCTCACCCTCCGGGCCCCCCTGCTGCAGCGTCCCGTGGGGCCAGCCTGGAGGGCCGGGCCGGGCCCACGGCAGGCGGGGGGGTGGGCTCTGTGAACGGCACGCCCCGGACCCTCGGATGCGGTGTGGACGCCATCCCCCGAGCGATGGGCTGGGGCTCCTGTGCTGGGGAGGGCACGGGGTGGGCTCAGGGCCGCGGCTGTCGGTCAGGGGGCCCGCAGTCCTCGGTGACCGCCTGTTCCCACCGTGCCTTGGCCGGCGGTGCGGACGCCGCCGGGCAGATGTGTCCACGGCAGGGAGGTCCCCATGATGGGCAGTCAGGAAAACCGCATCTGTCTCCCACCCCCAACCTCCCTGCCCCTGAATCCCTGCTTCCCCCCTACCACGCATCCCCGCCTCGCGCCCCCCTGCGTCCCCGCCTCACACCCCCTCCCCCTGCATCCCTGCCTCCCCTCCACACACATCCCTGCCTCACCCCATCAACTTCCCGGTCTCCCCCCACTCCACCACCTTCCTGCTGAAATCACCCCACATCCTTGCCTCACCCCTCCATGCCTACCTCACCCCCCTCATCCCTGCCTCCCACAGGCTTCTGGGTGCTCTGTAGGAGAGCTCGCATGCAGCCTTGCCCGACCGGTCTCTCTCCCGGGGCCTGGGGCTGGGCCACGCCCGGGTCCCCGGGGGTGCCCTCTGGGGTCCGGCCCGTTCCTCCCTGGCACCTCCCACACCACAGCGGCAGGCTGGCGAGGCGCTGTGCCTGGCTGAGAGCTTCGTGTGGGGGCAGGGCCGGCCCGGGGAGGCCTGGGTGAAGGGCCCCATTCAAGAGGCCCGCCCCGGGCTGTGTGGGCCGGGCTCCCGCTCCCCACGGGCAGTCCTGTCTTGTTTCGTCAGCAGAGGCTTTCCTGCTCTGCAGGTACAGGGGACAGGCCCCCCTGGGGGCCTCTCGGGAAGGAGGAGGCTGTGGCCGGGCTCCAGGGCCCTCACCCTGCTCCCTCCCTGAAGCGGGGTCGCCCTGGCCCTGCCCACCCCCGGGCCTTCTGAGGAGTCAGCGTCCTGTCCTGTCCGGGGAACCTGGGCTGTGGGCGGGCCCCACAGGACAGGAGGACTCTGGGGGACACTGCTCCCCGGGCCAGGGCCTCCCCGGTGCCAGCCGACTGGGATTAGGGGGACCCCAAAGGGGGTGCGGGTGGGGTGTGCGCTGAGGCCAGTGGGCATGTGGGCGTCCCGTGTCTGTGGGGTGGGGGGGTGGGGGTCAGGCAGCTGGCTGTCTCTGGCCTCGAGGGATCGGGTGGGCCAGCCCAGGGGTTGGGTGGGCCCCATCTTGGGTTAGAGGCTGCCCACGAGGGCTTTCCGGCCCCTCGGAGGGCCTCTGTCTCTAAGACACAGGGTCAGGGCTTTGGGGAGGGCAGGCAAGGAGGGTGGGGGGCTTGGCCCCGAGGACAGTATAGGTGACCCCTCAAGAGCTGCCCTTGGACTACTCGGGTCTGGGCTGGGGGGCCAGGGCTGGAGGGTGAAGCATGACACGGGGTCATTCCGGCCCTGTGGGCGGTGAGCTGGCCCGTCCCCGGCACATGGTGCCCCTCTACGGAGAGGGGCCCCTGTGCCGTTCCCTGTGAAGGGATTTCGCTGTGTGGTCTGGGCCGGCCTGACCTCGCTGGGCCTGATTCCTCCTCTAGAGAAGGAGGGCCCGCTGGGATTCTCTCCCAAACCCCGTGTTCAGGCCTTTCACAGGACGGAGCCTGTGGCCCCAGAGGGAGCACGGGGCTACCCCCTCCCCCGCACTGCCTTTGCTCCTTTTGGGGGAACCCCAGGCTTCGGCATTTCTAAGCCTCTGTTTTCCCGCCTGAGAGATGGACGTCCTAATACCTAACTCGCTGCCTCAGTCGGGGGTCCGGGAAACACTCTGGTGTTGTTGATGGAGCCGGGTCGGCCGCACAGGAACCCCCCGGCTCTTACTGCTGTCCTTCTCGTCAGTGACCGTAGGCTGCTGCCCCCTGCTGGGTCACCCTCTGGTGTCTGCACGACGGACGAGGGGCCTCGTTCTGGAAAGGTTCCTGGACTGCGCCTGCCGGGTCACCCTCTGGTGTCCACATGACCAATGAGGGCCTCGGCCTGGAGAGGTTCCTGGACTGCACGGGCCCAGGCGGGAAGGCAAGGCCCTTCTGAGGGGCGGGCAGTGGTGCCAGCTGCAGACAGGACCTGGCAGTGAGGGCATCCACCCGCCCTCTCCTCAAAGTGCTGGGCAGCTCCTCGGAGCCACAGAGCCCTGGTGGTCTGGGACCGCTCCCCAGGGCGTGGCCCAGGTGGCCCCGCCCGAGGCCCCCCTGTCGGGTTCAGGGGTCCGCAGGCATCTGTTTCGGAAGAGACAGCGAATCCTGGGGGGCCTTCTCCAGTACCCGGAATCTGGGGCCGCTTCCTGGCCTCACCCTGCCCGCTTCCTGGATTCTTTGCTGTCTCCCTGGGGGTCGTGTTCTCCTCTGGCCTGGCACCTGCCGCTCCCTACCTCTGCCAGGACCAGGTCCCTGCCTCGGAGAAGCCCTCCCCGATCACCCCTTCCAAGGGGAATGAGAGAGGGAGGGGTTTTGGGGGAGAAAGGGGTATATCCAGCTGGAAGGAAGCCCCACCTGCTCATGTCAAGTCCAGCGAGGTCCCTGCCCCCCGGGGAGTGTGTGCCCGGCCAGCTGATGCGAAAGGAGGGCAGTGCCCCGGCCCCTTGGCGACACCCGGGAAAGCCTCCTTCCCCTTCAGGGTCTGCTGGTGGTTCTTGACTCACTTGTGAGGCCGGGCAGCATCCCCCTGCACCCCCGCGGTCCCGGCTCCGGGGGCTCAGGCCGACAGGGTACAGGCCAATCTGATGGCAGTCATGGCCCAGGAAACCCTTTGCTGAGTATGTGCAGGGGGCATCCTTGATGTGTCCCTTCCCTACTTCCCAGTGGGGAAACTGAGGCTCAGGTCACACGTGGCTGTTTCCACGGGCCCCTCGTGTCCCCTGGAGTGGGACCAAAGCCTCCACAGTGGGGTTGGAGGTTCCTTCATCTGGAAACTAAACTACAGCAAGAAAGACTTAGGCTGGACACAAGGAGGGACTTCCCCAGCAGGAAGGAGCCTGGGAATCCCATGCCCTCCTGGCAATGGTGGGGTCGTGTTGACCTGGCAGTCCGAAGCTCTAGGATCAACGTCCCTCCTTCTGCCCCACCTTTCTCTTTCTTGAACCTGGGCTGAGGCATCCTGGGAGTCCTGGGCACGGCCTCGACTGCTGGAAGGAGGGCAGGGCCCCTTACGCGCTCGCTCTGGGGTGTCATCGTCCGCACGCTGCCCCAGGCCAGCGCCCCCCATTGCCCTTCTCGCCCCAGATGGGAGGAGGGGAGGTCCCCCCTGCCCCGGGAGCCCTGCAGGGGCTGGCCGTCCCCAGGACGAGGACCTCCCGAGACAGGGGGTGGCTGGGGTGCAGAGTGGGCACAGGTGAGTCCAGGATGGGACCCCTCCCTGGGGAAGATGGTGAGTGAGCTCATGGGAGCAGACGCGGCCCCTGTGGGTGAGCTCGCTTGGGTTTACTCTCCCCACACCTTCTAAATAGGTGCTGAGAGGGGCTTCTTATCAGGGCGCCTGGGGGCTCAGTCGGTTAAGCGTCCGACTTCGGCTCGGGTCATGATCTCACGGTTCGTGGGTTCGAGCCCCACGCGGGGCTCTGTGCTGACAGCTCGGAGCCTGGAGCCCGCTTCGGATTCTGTGTCTCCCTCGCTCTCTGCCCCTCCCCCACTCATGCTCTGTTTCTCTGTTTCAAAAATGAATAAACAGTAAAAAAAAAAAAAAAAAAAAAAAAGTTTAAAGAGGGGTTTCCATCACAGGCGGCCAGGCTCAGTGCCTGTGCCTCCCTGGGCCCCGGACGGCCCTCCCGCCCTACGGGTGGCTGCCTCAGGTGGGTGTCCAGGGCTGAGCGCCTCCCAGCTCCCCACCTACCCCGTGCCGTGTGCCCGGTGTGGCTGCGGCGACGGCTGTGACTTACCATCTGGGGTCTGTCCTCCCTCTGCCCGGGCCACACGCAGCTCCCGGAAGGTGGACTGAGGAGGGCCTGGGGTTCCCACCGCTGGCTGACCCCTGAGGCTGGGTGGAAGGAGGCCTGCGCTGGAGCCCTGTTCTCACTGGCTTTGGTGCTGTGTGACTGTGGGCCATTTCTCGCCCTCTCTGAGCTCCCCTCCTCCTGTGATGAGAGATAGCCCTGCTTCTCAGGCTTCCCGTGAGGACTGGAGTGGACAGGAGGAAGCAGGCTTTATGCAGCTCATGGCCGCCCGCCCTCCGTGCTGGGGCCTCAGACCCACCGGGCACTTGGGGTGCTGCTGGGGGGGCCTGACGGGGGAGAGGATGTGGGTCTCAGCTCCGTGGGTGGGTGTCCCTGTTGTCTGATGGGCGCCGGCCCGGGGCCGGAGGCTCCCAGCTCAGTCACCCGCGGCCCGACATTGGGACGTGGCTGCCGTGTGCCCTGGCAGACGTGTACGTGCCTCTGAGTCACGCGTGCACACACGCACGCACACCGGGGAGACCCCTGAGCAGCCCCCTAGGGCCCCCCGAAGGCTTTGAATGACAGCTTGGGTGGCACGGTTAAGCTCACAGCCAGAGTCTCTGCCCCCAAGCCACCCCCAGTCGGCGTGGCCCTTCACGGGGTGACAGTGGGAGACCCCATGCCCCCCTCGCACACTCGAGGTCTCTGCGCTGCGGCGGGTGTGGGCAGCGAAGGGACATGAGCACAGCCGTCGGCTCGGGTCCTCACGGCCCCGCGGGGCCGTCCGGACACACGGCCAGTGTGGGGGCAGCTGGGTCTCCCACCGTCACCACCTCCGGGGGTGCAGCAGCATGTCTGGGGGTCGGCCAAGATAGGCCTGAAGTGCCTCCGGCCAGGGAGCCCCGTTTCTGTGCCTGGTGGTCGGGGTTCTGAGCGGGGCCAGCAGGATGAGTAGCCCCTCTTCGTCCCCCCATCTCGAGGGGGACAGATTCTCTGTCCTTGTGGCACGGAGCTGTCACGGGCCTTCCCAGAAGAGTGCGACCCCATCCCTGGGCTCCAGGTGTCCCCGTGTGCCTGTGACATCCCTGTTTCGGGGAGAGGCCGGGAGGAGAGGGTGCGGGGCCGAACCCCAGCCTGCCACCGCCTGCGCGGTGGCTTTGCCGAGCCTCCACGGGCACCAGGAATAGCGGTCATGGGGCAGTGCCTTGTCCGGCTCTGAGAAGGCCGGGGGGCTGGCAGCGTGGGTGCTGGGCTGGCCTCGTGTCTCCTGTGGTCCCCGGGGGCGGCCCTCCCTGCCGCCTCAGGACCCTTGCCCCGCGCCTCCTGCCCACGTGTGCGCCCAGCAGCTGGGGCGGCCCTGCCTGCTCTGGGCTCATGCCAGAGCCACCCCCTGCCCACCCCCAGGCCCCTGTGTGCCTGGCACCGTTGACATGCAGGCTGGGTGTGTGGAGAGCTGCCTCCGTGCGGCGCCCTGGTCCACCAGGGGGCCCTGTAGGGCCCTGCTGAGCCTGTGGGGGTGGGGCAAGGAGGGACGGAATGGAGCACGAGGCCCTCACGTCTTGACACACCCTGGAGGCCTGCGTGGAGGAGGCGGCACTGAGCATTCTGTTCACTGAGCCCCTGACCTGCGTTCGGTCGGTTCAACAGACATTTGTGTACCAGGCCTCGCGCTGGGCCTTCAGATGGGGCCCCGCCTGGGGAGGCAGGGGGCGGTCAGTGCTGTGATGGGGGTGCGGCAGGGGCCACGGGCCCGGCGGGGGTGTCTGGAGGCCTCCCTGCAGGGGAGCTCAGGCCTGTGGGGCAGGGGGTGGCCCCGGAAGATGGGCCTGGAGTTCAGGCTTCATCTGGAGGGTCTTCAGTTGGGGGGGAGCTGGCAGGCTTTGCGTCTCCCCAGGGCCGCCCGGCTCCCCAGTGGGGACTGAACCGCTGAGGTGGGGAGGCCGGCGGGGGCTGGGCTGCGGGTTCTGGCCGTGGTGACCCCGGGCCGGTGCTGTGTGCATAGGCGCCCTGTGAGGGCCCGGCTGGAACGCGAGGCGGGAGGGTCCCATGTGTCTGGGGTCCCCAGCGATGGGGACACAGGTTTTAATCTTCTGGTAAGCTTCCTGCCTGGCGGTCTGGAGTCTGTGCAGTGGGGCCTTTGGGGAGACGATGACCCAGGAGCCACACCTCCGCGGGCCCAGCCGCCTGTCGTATGGTCCTTGGGGCTGTGGGTCGAGTCCCCGGGGCAAACCTTTTAAGGAGACAAGCCTCCGGACAATCCCTGGTGGCAGGGTCGGTGCCGTGTGGGGGTGCGGGGAGGCGTGGCTGCATGCTGGTGGACGTTGGGGTGTGGCAGCCAGCGGGCGGAGGTGGGGGGACACAGGCGGGGCTGCCCGGGTGTCCCTGGGGGGCTGGGCGGGAGGGAGGGACTCGGTCTCCCCTGGGGGCTGTCCTCTGCCCCTCCTGCTCATTTGTCTCCCGGACCTGAGGGGGTCGTACGGTGCAGCGTGCCCGAGGGGGACCCCGAGGAGACGTGTGTCCACGTCCCGACCCGGGACCCGAGAACGTGACCTCACGTGGAGAGAGGGCCTTCGCGGACGCAGTTCAGTAACAAAAAAGGAAAAGGCGAAAAGGAGCCTCTGAATGTATTTCGAATTATGTTTTAAAAACCCAGTACTAATGCCACTTTTGAGAAACTCACGGGGGTTTCCGTAGTCGTTATCCTCGCGAGTGACTTGTTGGCTTGGCAAACGGCCATTACGAGTGCAGGGGCTGAGCTGGGGGCCCCCGCAGATGTCCGGTCCCTTGGAGCATGAGGATGAGACCTCACGCAGAAGCACCTTTGCACATGGGACGGAGCTCAGTGTCCTGAGAGGCCGTGGCCATCCCGCGTGCCTGGGCGGGCCCTACACGCGGTGACGGGCGTCCTCACGCACAAGAAACTAACAGCAGGGGCCACGTGACCGCACAGCCCCCAGCCCAGGGCGATGCCTGGGGCCCCAGAAGCCGGGAAAGGACACGGCCCCCCTCACCCCACCCCTCCCTGCCCAGGGTGAGCCCCCACCACGGCTGAGCTGCGTCCACGCACAATGTGGCATTACTGCCCCGGGGTCTGTGGCTGCCATATGCCCCAGTGGGGGGTTCAATCTTGGCCTGAAGCCGGGGCTGGGGGGATCCTGGGGTCGGCCAGCTTGGGCTCACGGTCGCCGTGGCCTTTGACGTGCTCCTGCTGGCTCATAGCCTCGGGGGTCCCATCAGTGGCTGTGACTCCCCTCCGGGATGTCCAGGGCGTCCCGGGGCGGAGGGCCAGCTCCACAGCCTGGAAGCCCCTGGAGGACCCGTTGAACCGCGCCCCAAGCCGCCACCTCCTCACGTGGGATGACGGGTCAGCTTCTGTGCGGGGTTTAGAGGGAACAGTGCCACGCAAGGGCTGGGCCCGCAAGGGGACCCGGGGCACAGCCACGCAGGACCGGAGGCCGCCGCCGTGGGAGTCCGATGTCGGGTGGGTGTCGTGGCCCGGGGCACTGAGCTCATCGGCTCCACGGCAGGGCACCTGCCCTCGTGTGTTCCGGGGCCTTTGGAACCTTCCAGGGCGGCTTTTATACAAACTGAAGCGTCTCTGATACGATTTGGGGTTTAAAACGTCAGCACCTAATCTGTTGAATCACATGTTCAAAACCTCGTCTGGCCCCAGGCTTGAGGTCCCTTGACAAGCCCTTGGTTTATCTGCCTGGAAAGTCCTGTCCTAGCCGGGGGGGCCTGGGGGGGTGCGGGGGGTGTGGGGGGGGGGGTCCGGACCCCTGTCATTGCCTCACCGCCAGCCTTTGTTAGCCTCCCTCCGTCAGCTGCTGCCCACGAACGTCATTCCCTTTCCTTTTTGAAAATTGTGGTAAAATACACACAAAATTTATCATCTTAACCGTGTCAGGTACACAGCTCAGGGACATGAAGCACATTCCGTCTCCAGAGCTTTCCGTCTTCCCAAACAGAAACTCTGTCCCTGTGAAACACGGACCCCCACGCCCCCCCCCAGCCCCGGCGCCCGTGCTCCGCTCTCTGTGATCCACCGCTATGTTTCAGCCTCCCCGAATTCTGGCTTAGACCCCAGGGTAAGCCCGATGGCCACGCTCTTTGGTGCTGGGGCTCCGAGGGCTCCGGGAACAGCCCGTGCTTTCTGCGCACGTGTGGAGTGTGGTCCGCGTGAATGATTCTGACCTTCACCGGAAGCATCCCAGGGTGGAAAGGTGCCTCGGGGTGGGCTGGAGAGACCTCGCCGTGGGTTCACGGCGCCTCCCGGGAGTCTGGGCACACCCCCGACTCAGCTCCCCGCCTGCGTCCTGCCCCCGCGCCCTGGAGAGCCCTCCCGCTGTCTTGGACGGCGGCCCTGGCAGGCCTCCCGCATTCTTCCGTGTTCCCAGGGCACCTGGCCGCCGCAGGTACAGGGATGATGACCGATAAGACTCAGGACGTCCCTGGTGCTTGCGGTCCCGGCCCCTGGCCAGCGGCACAAGCAGGGCACTGTCCCTCGGGGCCGACGTGGCCTCGGGGGGCGGGCGCCTCTTCTGCACCCCGCCCTGCTCCCGCACCCTGACCCAGAAAACGGGTCAGATCCTTCTCTTCCTGGTCCTCGTGTCCCAGCTCTCGGGACGCATAGGCAGCGGGCTGGGCCGGAGCCGTGGTCTCCGCCCCGCGGAGGCAGGAAGTCCTGAGCCCCCCGAGGGCAGGGACCCCGCTCAGCGTCTCTGGGGCCCGCAGGCCCGCCCGGGACAGGACAGAGTAGACACGAAGCACACTGTGTGTGTCACGACACCTGAGCGACCGTTTAGCCTTCAGGACGCAGAGGGGCTGGGGAAGCACGACACTTGGGGGGGCGTCCCCCGTCCCCCCGCCCTCGGTGGAGAACCCCCGGTGGCCGTCCCAGGAGCGGCTCCTCAGGCGGGCTCCCACCCCCCGGCCCACTCTCCGCCACAGCTCTGTCTGCACAGGGGCCTCCCCGTGACCTCTGCCCAGGAGCTCGGGGGTGAGCCCCTCCTGACGTCCCCCCCTGGGGGCCGGCGGGGTCCGTGCGCAGATGGGACTTGGCCCCAGTCGTCCTTCCATGCCCGTGGGCCTCCCATGGTGGACGCTTCACGTAAACGGAGTCATGCGATACGTGGTCTGTAAGCGTGGCTTCTCGACGCCCGTGTAGCGGGGGCCCGGGCCTCGTCCTTTACGGCCGGCTGACCGCGCCCCGCTCCGTGCGCCTGGTGCCCGGCCGGTGGGCCTCGGGCTGGGTGGTACTTGGAGTTCTGAGATGGGGGGAGGGAAGGGGCGTGGCCCCCCTGGGCGGGGGTGGCGGGCAGCCCCTCCGGTCCCCGGGCCTGGGCTTGTGTCTGGGGGGGGCGGAGCGGGCGGGCTGGCCGGCCGCGGAGCTGACCGCCGTGTCTTCCTGCCCTGCAGCTTCCTCATCGTCCTGGTCTGCCTCATCTTCAGCGTGCTGTCCACCATCGAGCAGTACGTCGCCCTGGCCACAGGGACCCTCTTCTGGATGGTACGTAGCCGCGTGAGGGGCTGGACCGCTGCCCCAGCCGCCGGGGCTCTGGTCTGCCAGGCGAGCGGGCCATGGCATGGAGTGAGCTGCTCTGGGCCTCTCCCGCCCGCACGGTGACCCCGGACCGATGTCCTTCCCACCCTGCCGGCCGGCAGCCGGGGACCGGAGGCGTAGAGACCCCCACGCTTGCCGGGAAGACCGCCGTCAGGCTGGGACTGGTGGTCTGGGAGGGCTTCCCGGAGGAGGGGGTTCCGAGCTGGGCTGGAAAAGGAGGACAGGAGGACCTGTCTGCACGGCTTGCCGAGCCTGCCCGGTGGCCTGGGTGGGGGGTGGTGACTCCTGACCTGGGTTGAGGCCGGTACGCCGACCCCGTGGGGGTCTCGCCCCACCCCGCGCCTCTGGCCGCCTACTTGGCCCCGTCCGCTGACCTGCGTCTTCCCGCCCTGCCTCAAGGTGCTGTTTTCATGGTAAACCAGAGCCTGGGGGCGCATGGACCCGCTCGGAGACCTGCTGCTCCGTCCCCCTGGTCCGACTTCTCCCCCAGGACCGCGTGGCTTCCGTGACCGCGCGCCGAAGTCTGTCCTATCTCGCGACGTAGCGTCTGCGCGGCCGACCGTCCTCACTCGTGTGGTCTTCCCAGCAACCTCTGCCGCCCAGCTGCCTAGCATTCGGAGAAGTCTGGGGGCAGCTGGGGGACGAGCGTGGGGAGACTGTCCTCGGTCTGGTGAGGTCTCCCGTCCACGACCGTCGCGCACCCGTCTGCCAGGCTCACAGGCTCGCGATGGGGGCTTCAGACCGTGGCGGTGACGGCTGTCCCTGGTGACAGCGACAGTGGTCACTGTCGGCTACCGTCGCAGACGGGTGCTCGGACCGCGCAGGGCACAGCCGCCTCCTCCTCTGTGTCTTCTGGAGGTTGCGCTCGCTCGCGGCCCCCTTGTACGTGTGAAAGCTGTTGGTGGCGCTCTGTCTGGATGTGGGGTCGCGGCCGGCAGAGGCGTGTGTGGCTCGTGGGGCCCAGCGGGGGTTGGCGTGGTGGCCGTCGCGGCTGCCGGGCCCCGGCCTTGCGGGCTGGGCGCGCTCCCGGGGCTTCTCGTGAGGAAGGGTGCCGGCCTCAGGCTGGCGGGCGGTGGGTCTTCTCTTGGTCGGCGGTTTTCTCCGAGTCTGACGTGAGGGTGTTGACTCCGGGCGGCTCTCTCCCGCGTCCGTGGGGATGGTCGCACTGTGGAACCGCTCGCTGGCCCAGCATATCGTTTTCATCGTCCTGATAGGTTACGCTTTCTCGTGTAAAAGCAGGGACGTGCTCACCGTCCCTGACACTACGTGACACCGTCACCGTGACACTGACAGACTTTGGGTGACAGAACTCTCCCCCGGTCCTGGGCGCCCACGGGAGCAGCCGAAGGTGCCGGCCTGGCCCATGCCGAGATCCTGGGGCCTGCAGCCCGGAGAAGTTTCCTCCTGCATCCGGGCAGTGTGTCAGCCGCCACTGTCCTGGAGAGGAATGTCCCCGAAGCCCTGCACCAGTGGCCCCGGTACAGGCCGGGGGAGGGGGGTCCACCTCCTCTGCAGGTGAGACGTGGGTGATGCTTCTCACCTGCACCTGCTTCCCAGGGTGGGGACTGTCCTTCCCACTGGGCAGCCTCAGGTCCCAGCGGCCAGCAGCTGGGGAAAAGCGGGGAGCGTGGGACATGTCTCTGTGTTTGAGGGTATCATGTGATGAGTCCTGGGCCGCACGGAGCACGTCCGAGTGTCCTGGGGCGGCCGCAGCAAAGTCACCCAGACGTGTGGCTTAAACAGCATTTATCCCCCACAGCCCGGAGCCCGGAAGTTGGAGATCAGGGGCCGGGATGGTCTGTTCAGCGAGGACCCCTTCCCCCTTGCAAGCATGCCCTCTCTGTGTCCTCACACGTGGGGTGGGGGCTCTCTGGCGTCTCTTCTTACAAGGACACTGACCTTACAGGACCAGGGCATCATTCCAGTTACCTCAGTTTACCTAATTGTCTCCTCAACGAGCCCATCTCCAAATGTAGTCACATTCCAAGGTGCTTGGGGGTTGGGACTCCCACATGTGAATTTGGGGAGCAAACAGTTCGGCCCATGAAGCCCCCCGAGTGGCTTGGGGTAGTCACTCTGGTACCGGGAGCTTTGCTCTTAGGTTTTGAGAGGCCCCGATGACATCTGGAGTCTGGGTGGGCGGAAGGCACGCTGGGTGTCCCTGCACGCGGCGGGCTGTGTGAACTGGGGGCCCTGAGTTCAGGTGGCGACTTGCCCCGTCCTCGTGAGCTCAGGCAGGGCCTCCAGGCGCAGCTGGGGGTGGCGGGGACAGGACGGAGGCTGCCAAAGCTGCCAGGCCCTGCCGACCGGGACCCTGGCAGTCATGGCCTGCACCCCGATGTGTCGCTGGGACCCCAGGCCCTGCGCTGTCCGTGGAAACCAGACCCACGGACGACGGCCCCAGGGTGGGGGCAGCCCCTGGCAGCCTCAGGCCCTGTGTGGTCTGGCCTCCACTCTCCTCTTGCCCAGGAACACCTCCCTGCCAGACAAGGCTTGTCCCGTTCAGAGCACATAGTTCATTCCATGGCACGGGGCTGCTCAGAGCATCCCACCTGCCCCCCCAGCATCCCCTCTAGAATCCCACCTGCCCCCCCAGCATCCCCTCCAGAATCCCACCTGCCCCCCCAGCATCCCGGCAGCCCCTCCAGAATCCCACCTGCCCCCCAGCATCCCAGCTGCCCGCCACCATCTCGGCTGCCCCCCACCATCTCGGCCGCCCCCCAGCATCCCAGAAGCCCCTCCAGAATCCCACCTGCCCCCCAGCATCCTGGCTGCCCCCCAGCATCCCGGCTGCCCGCCACCATCTCGGCTGCCCCCCACCATCTCGGCTGCCCCCCAGCATCCCAACAGCCCCTCCAGAATCCCACCTGCCCCCCCTTGCATCTCGGCAGCCCCCCCCCCCCCCCGCATCCCGGCAGCCCCCCCATCTCCATTTCTCCTGGGCGTCTCCTCTGCCTGCCCGCCCTCAGTCACAGCATCTTTGAGGCCCGCGTGCCACCTGGTGGCCGTTGTGTGAACTGCATGCGCAGATGCCCCGGCTGTTGGGGCGGGGGGGGGGGGGGGGGGGGGGGCTCAGCAGGGGCTGGGAAGGGGGAGGCTTGTGGGTGCTCCTTCCTCCGGGCCCGGGTCGGGTGTGTCAGCGAGCAGCCGCCCTGCCCCCAAGCGGAGAGCCCACTCCCACTGCGTCCCACCTTCCCTCCACCCGTTTGAAGGCAGAGACCCCTGCGGCCTCCCTTGTCCCCACCCTCTCATGTCCGCTGCCTGCTGCCACCCTCGTGTCCCAGCAGGGGCCCTCTCCGCACGCAGCCCTCTCTGGGGTGGGCAGTGCCTTCTAAAACAAGCCTCACCGTTCCCAAAGCTCCCTGTTGCATTTAGGAGAAACCTGGCCCCTCTGTCTGGGCCTCCAAAGTGCCACACATTCAGGCCCTCTCCCCCTCCCTGTACTTCACTCTCTCCCTCTACCCCAGTGTGCTGTTTGCTGACCCTTGGACTCTCCCCACTGCTGCCTTGGGGCCTTTGCACAAGCTCTGCTCTTGGCCTGCTATTTCTCTGGCATGCCACATGACCGGCTTCTTGTCTAGCTTTGGGCCTCAGGCTGGCTGTCACTCTTCCTGAACCTGCCACCTGGGGGTTCCCCGCTCCTCTCTCCTGGCACACCTGCTCTTTCCCAGCAGTCTGAGCGTGCTGGGGGATCTGTGGGTGGGTTTGCAGCTTTCCATCACTGTGCACTGCCTGAGGGCAGGGGCCCAGTGTTGGTACTCTCCCCACATGCCCAGCATGGTGCTCCCAGAATTTGGACATCCCTCCTTTGAGCCCCCCCCACAGGACACGTGTGGTCCTGGGCCTCAGCACCCCCCCCACCCCGACCCCCGCCACCACCGGTGGAATAGAGGGGGTGGTCAGGGCAGCTTCAGACTTAGCCCGCTGGTGGCCTTGCTGGGTTTCCAAGGACGTCCCGGCTCCGTGGCCGAATGGAGCCGGATTGCTTCGGGTCGGGGGGTGGGGGGGGATTGAACTGGCTGTGTCCGGCTGCCACTGGAGAGCCCTGACCACGGGGGGTGGCGGGCACCGGGGATATACCAGGGAACGAGGCAGCCCGGTCCCAGCCTCCAGGGACGGATAGGAGTCGTGTCCCTGGCGGGGCCGGGAAGGAGGGGCACGGTGAAGCGGGGCCGGGTGGGATGTGTCCGCACAGGTGCCGAGGGCTTCTCCAGGGAGGGGGCCCCCTGAGAAGGGCAGGGGAGACCAACAGGTACTGGGGGCTGGGACAGGCAGGGACCCCCGCCCCCGCAGCCTACAGCCGCCGGGCCCCTGCGGGCGGGAGGACGGGAGGGGGACTTCCTGGGGAGGCGGCAGTCGGCAGGGGTGAGGTCGGGGCTGACCCCGGTCGGGCCTAGGAAGAGCCCCCTGGCGGGCGGGGGCGGGGAGTGGGCCTGAGCGGTGGTGGCCGGCAGAGGGCGGGGCCGCGGGCCACCAGGTGGCGCTGTCGTCCGCGAAATGCGGGCACCGCTGGCCGGGGCCCAGAGTGCGAGCGGGAGCCAGACCGCAGGCGAGAGCCCAGGAGGGGCCGAGCGTGGGCTCCGTGCGAGGGGCCCGGCGACCCGCGCGCCGCGGACACGGTGGAAAAAAGTCCCCCGAAGCTGGGCTTTCCCAGGGAGCCCATTTGCCCCCGTCCCCTTTCACAAGCCTGGCGTTGGGAGGCCGAGCTGTTATCTCGGCGGAGCGAGGAAGCCCCAGGGCGGCCTCCCGGGGATTAAGCGTTCTGCTGAAGCAGGCATATTCGAGGGCCTGCAAAAGCCATTTGGGGAGGGATCTCGGCGCTGCGGGTCCGGCCCCGGGGCCGTGAGCGGGCACACGTGCGACCCGAGCCCCGCCGGCCGCTTCCCGGGGAGGGGCCCTTCCCGCCACGGCGCGGGCACGCGTGTGCGCGCGCCCTGCCCGTTGCACGCGCGGAGCGCGCGGCGCCCCTGCGTGTCCGCCCGCGTGTGCGCGTGAGCGCGCGGGCGTGTCCGCGCCGCCTTAGGCGCGCTGTCCGCCGGCGTCGCCGTGAACGTGACCGTGAACGGGCCCCAGGCCTGTCGGTGGCCCTTTGTTTCTGCCTCTGCCGCGGGGGCAGAGCACCCCCCCCCCCCCCCCCCGCCCTGGGCGGTGAGAGCCCGGGCCCAGGTGAGGGGCCGGGTTTGGGTTTTGTGTCTTCTCGACTCGCACACAAAGAGAGGCCCTCAAAGGCCCGGCACAAACAGCGGGTTCCGTGCCTTCTGGCGCTGAGCATACCAGGGGATTGTCCCGCGATGCTGTGGTTAGAAACCCCGTGAGCCGCGGCCCGGAGGCCTGGGGGATGAGGTCATCGCTCGCGGCTTCCTCCCTTGCTGCCGGAGGCTCCCTCAGCCCCGCCGCCGCGGTGACCCAGCCCTCCTGCCAGCTGGCTGGCCCCCCTGGGGTTCCTGCTTCCCGAGGCGCAGCGCGACACCCTCCTGCTCTCCCGGCCTGGTTGCGAGCTGCAGCGCGAGGCCCCCCGGGACCGTGGGCACCCTCGAGACCGTGGGCACCCTCGAGGGCCATCCGTGGGCCCCCGTTTCTCGGAACGAGGTCCGGGTTCTGTCCCCGGTACCCCGGCCCCTGCAGACCTGCGCGTTTCCAGCTTCCGCCCTCCACGCCCTTCAGATGCCAGCGAAGACGGCTGGGCTAACTTCAGGGCCGGCGAACGCTCTCTGCCGTGCCCTTCGCTCGCACTGAGGGGACGCAGCTCACGGAGCCTAAGTCACTTGTGGCCAAGGTTTTCCACCAAGAAACCCCGAGGTCTCTTTCGCTCGGAGGCAGCCTCCTCCTGGGAGGGCCCTTCCCGCTCAGGCCTCACCTCTCTGCTTGGTGAACTCCTACACATGCGACAAAGCCCCACTCCACAGTTGCCTCCGGGGCCCCTTTCTGCTAAACCCGTGGCATCACCTGCTTCGTCCACTGGAGCCCAGGGTGCCCTGGGCAGACCGCATCTCCCTGCTTCACAGCCTTGAGCTCACGTGTCCCCCTTTCCCCAGCAGGGCTCGCATGCAGATAGGTGTGGGCTCTCAGGGGCAGGACACGGGCTTCACGTCTGCACCCTGTGGGCCCTGCCTGAGAGCGGCCGGTGCCCAAGTGCAGGGCAGGGGCGACCCCTCGATCCCCGAAGAGAGTGTGTGTGTGTCTGTAGTCCCCAAAGAGTGTGTGCGTGTGTGTGTATGTCCATCCGTGATCCCCGAAGCGTGTGTGCGTGCGTGTGTGTCCGTGTCTGTGTGCACGTGTACCCTGATAGGTCACACTTGGGCTGTTGCTGGCACACATGTTCAGATTGTCCCTCTGCAGGGTGGGGGCTGTCCGCTGACCCTGGGTGGCCCGACTTCCACGGGCAAACCAGACCTTTGCTAGTTTCGACAGAAGCACTGAGATAGATGTAAAGAGCCCCGAACGGCTGCGGTCTGCATTCTGGATGTTTCTGTGCCTGTGGAAGAAGGGCAGGGGACCTCTTCTCCCGGGTCTGGCAGGCAGAGGTATGTGTCGTGCTGTGTGAAGACAGTCGGCCTGGGGTGCCCACTGCACGGCCCGTGGTGTGGAGCGGCCCGTGGCCCTGCTCGGTGTCCTGCTTACGTGCCCTAAACCCAGGTGCCGACCCAGGGTGACAGCGTGGAGGGACGCCGGGACGCTGGTGGGCGGGGCGGGGGCCCAGGGCCCGTGAGCAGGGGCCTGATGGGCACGGTGCTCGTCTGGTGGGGGCAGGCTGCTGGGGGGCCATCTCTCCTGTGCCGGGTGGGGCAGGGAGGCCCTGGCAGGCCCCCCCAGATGCCCCTCAGTCCAGGTCAGCCCCTGATGCCCCCGTACACGTCCGCAGAATTGGAAACCAGTGCCCTCCAGGGGACTTAGCCGGCTCACCAGAGCCCCATGCTGGTGGCAGGGACCCCTGAGAATGATACCCCACCCCCTTGGTGGCCTGAGCCACCTCTAAGACCCTGGTGCTTTGACACCTGCTTGCTGGGCTTCAGCCCTGGCTCTGCCTGACCATCCCCCACACTCGGGGCTCTATGCCTCGTCCCAGATTTTGTCGAACGAGTGGGGTTGTCATGGGTCGTGACCCCCGTGACCTGGGCGCGGCGGCCATTCCTTCGTGGTCTTCCTCCTCCTGAGTTTTGAGGGGCCGGTGCCTGCTTCAGAAAGGGGACAGTGCCCTGGCCCCCGAGGACGTCTGAGCAGGGGCCCAGGGCAGCAGCTAGGCCATCCCACCACCGGGGACATAGTTTCTGCCCCACCTGGGACCCCACTCCTGGTGAGGGTTACAGGGTTTGGGCCGGCTGCGTTCCTGTCCCTGAGGGGACATTCCCTCGTGAGGGGTCTGCACTCAGCCCAGGTGTGTGAAAGCAGCAGTCCTCGGCTGTAACCAGAACCTTCCGGCGGTACACCGGGGCCCTGTGTTGGAGGGTCAGTGGCTCGCTTTCTGTGACAAAGACACCCTCCGTGAGGCCCACAGCTGGCCCCCGTTATCTGTCGCCAAAACTGTCGTATCGATCAAGTCTGTTCACAGCGAGGTGGGGGGCCTGGGAGGGAGGTGGCCGAAACTGCCACAAGCATCCGAAACTTTCCTGAAGAACGCCGCACCCCGTCCTGCGGGAGGGTCTGAGCTGGGCCCACGCTCCTGGCCCCGGCCGGCCAGGCCGGCCCTGTCCTTGGGGGCTGCTCAGCCTGCAGTTCTCTCTGCCTGGGTGGGGACAGGGGTGTCCCCTGCTGCCCCCGGGTCACCCGCGAAGCGGGGCACCTGTTCCCTCTGGCCCCTGCACCCCGAGTCCCCTACAGATGCCGCCCCACTCTTGGTTCCTACTGGACTCCTAAAGGAAAAGGGAGGTGGCCCTTGGCTTGTGCCGAGTGCCGGATCCCCATGGTCCTGGGGCGACTCTGTGATGGCCAAGTGGAGGCCCCGGGGCCCCAAGACCAGCCAGGCCTGGCCGGTGCCGGCCTCCCCTGCTCTACAAACCGCCGGGGCCTGGGCCTGGCTGTGTCTCCATAGCATTTCCTGTTTTCAGGCTGTTAAACTCTGTGATGCAAGGCACGTGCTGGCATCTGTGCTGGGGGCCCTGGTGCGAGCCCCGGCCGGCACCCCGGCCGCCCTGGGCTGTGCGGGCCTCCTCGACCCTCCTCCCTGGGAGACTGTCGGCCCCGTGCATGGGACCACCCCCCCCCCCCCAGCCCCCGTCCCCCCTGGGGCGGACATGACGGCCGCCTGTCGGGAGCAGGGGCACCGGGGCAGGAAGAGCCAGGTAGGGGGACGGCCCGGGTGGTTGCCCAGCAGGCCGAGCGGCCTCTCCGGGCACCTGGGGTGCACGCGTGTGCGTGGTTTCCAGGCTTTTCCCCCCGTAGTGGCCAGGCGTCTGGGTGGTCTCAGGTTCCCCACCGTACCCCGCTGTCTTTTCTTGCCTGCTTTCAGAAATCGTGCTGATTCAGCTCCGGGTTGGTAACCGGAGACGGAGCGGCCCCGGGTTGGGGCGCAGGCAGGGGTGGCGGGGACGAGCGGGGCGCTCTGGGCGGGTGGGGGGGCTCAGCTCAGCCTCTGGTGTCGGGGCAGACGCAGGAGTCCCTCCTGCCCGCCTGGAAGGTGACGGCCGTCGGCGGGGCGTGTTTGCGTGCCCCCGGGTCTCCCATCGGCTGCCCCCACCCCCCGGGGAGGAGGGTCCCCGCATGGCACTTTGGGTCGGCCCGGAAGGCGCGAGCCCGCGAGGGAGGCCTGGGCTGCCCGGGGCTCCCAGGCCGGCTCCCGTGTTTTCTCTCCCGCCTGGCCCGCCGAAACCCGTTGCGAGCGTCTCCCTGAGGCCCAGGACAAAAGTCAGACACTGGGGTGGGGGCCCCTCGCCGCGGCCCCGCAGGCTCCCCCATTCGGGATTTAGCGGGATTAGAGTGTGCCGTCCGCGGGACAGGTGTTTCCTTTATGCTGTGCCCGAGGGCTGGAGAGACGCTCGTCATTAAGTGCCACATTCAGTGGGGGTCCCCGGCTCGGGGTAGCTGGAGGGCCTTGTTTTCACATCTGACCCCGGCCAGCTGGAGAGCCTTGTTTTAAGCACGGGGCAACAGCTGACATAACATAACGGGGACCGGGCTGAACAGGCAGCGTGTCGCCAGGCGCAGGCGGGCCTGGCACTGGCACTCGGCGGGGGGCTCCCGGGGGGCTGCCCCGGGGAGGTCGTCCGGGGTAATGGGATGAGCCCGGAGGGGCCTCGTGGCCATGGGGTGCGGTGCTGCTGGCCGTGTTTGCCAGCTGTCGCCGCCCGGGTGAGCGGGCTGCCCGAGTGGCTGGCCGCCGGGCGGGGGCCACGGGCCCGTGCAGGTGCCGGAGTGATCGCCCCAGGGTACTGCATTCAGACGGGTTATAATCATGTTCTCTGCCTCCCCAGGTCACACAGAATGAAAACCAGAGCCCCGGCTGTGCAGCCATTGAAGTGTGTGATTGTGGGTCTTTGCAGGCAGGAAGAAGGGGGCTCAGGGCCGCTCGGTGGGGTCGGGAGCCGCCCGCTCACCCCGCCCCCGCCCCCCGCCTCCCCCGACCTCGGAGTTGGGGTGTAGCAGCTCCCCTAGTGTGTGCTTTGTTTTCCGGCTGTAGAGTCATGTGATGGGCATGTTAGGTGGGGCAAGTGGAGAGGGGGGCCGTGGGTGACCCCCAGGGCCGGTGGCTGCTGACAGCCCTTTTTAAGAACGGGGTGGGAAAGGCCCTTGGCCAGGAGCCGGTCCGGTGTGCCCAGAGCACCAGCTGTCAGCTCCTCCGGGCTCTCGGGCGGCCCCCGCCGGGCCAGGAGGGCCTGATGACACCCGTAGGTTCCAAGGAGCTTCTTCAGGCTCACGGGAGCTGGGGGTGATGCTCTGCACCCCAGGCTGTGGCTGCTGGCCACCTGGGAAGGCGAGGTCCAGGCCTCCCCTTGGGTGGCGGCTGCGGGGCACAGACCCCCAGCCCGAGCCCGGGGCGAGGGAGGCCACGCCAGACCCACCGCCGCTGCACCGAGAAAAGTTCCTTGTGCCGAAAGCCAGGCTGGGGCGGCCGTGGCCAACGGTACCGTTTTCCTGGCTTGGTTGGGGTCCAGGGCAGTTGAGGGAGCAGGTCGAGAAGGACGGGCCTGGGCTGGCCCTGGTGCCTGATGGAGAGGCAGGCGGGCAGAGGCCCCCCCCCCCCACGCACGTGCACACGGGGACAGCACACACAACTACACACACGTGTGCACAAGCACGCTCAGTCCTGGAGCTTCGGGCCGGCAGGGAGCGAGACCCCTCGGGGCCGCGTTCCATTTGCACATTTAATCCAGAAACTGTCAGCGCAGAAGCCTGGAGGAGAACAGAATGTCAAGTGTGTGCTGAGAGGCGCAGCCTGCCCCCTTTCCTGGCGGGCGATGATCTGGTCAGTTTCCGAGCACGATGAGCTGAGAATAATTTGTGCATTCAGAGCAGGGTTCGCGGGGAGACCTGGGGGAAGGGCAGGACTCTTTCTTTTACTTGTAGTTTCTTGGGCTGCCCTGAGTCTCTTCTCCCGGCTGCTCCCTGCACCCACCGAGGAGGGTCGGGGCCGAGCCCTGCTGTCCTCGGCAGTGGAGGCGGGGCCGGGGTCCACACGTGACTCACTTCTCGGTGTTGCCTACCCCGTGATGTCCCTGGGCCCGGCGGTTGCCGGGGAAGCCGGTGGCCCCGCAGTCTCCGGGGAGCCGGGGAGCCGGGCTCGGTCCCACCATTGGGATCCCTGAACTTTCCCCGAGACACCCCTCATCTGCTTGTGGTCTCCGTCTCGGTGTCAGGTTCAAGGTGATTTTCTCGGAAACGAAGACATCCGTGAGACCATTTGGTGCCTCTGGGACATCGGGAAACACCTCTCCTCCTAGGGGCCCGGGAGCATTAGTTCCCAGTGCTAAGACCCCCGTCCTAAGGGCCGTCGCCGGCCCCTGCGTAGACAGACGGCGAGGGGCAGTGGGAGGGGGCTGTGGGACAGCTGGTCTGGGAAAGACTGGCTATAGGGCATGGCCCTCGGAGGCGCCCAGACCCTGGGCCTCGGCAGGGAGCCTGCAGGAGGTGGTCGGGGTCGAGACCCCCCGAGACCTGACCCTGCCGGGCCTTGGTTTTGTCACATGTATACGTCGAGTGACGTTGGCAGCTCTGACCCCAAGGGCCGTTGGGGTTGGGCACGTGTGGCGTGAAGGTTCTCGGTCCAGAGGGCCAAAGGGACGTGGTGGATGAGGTGCACAGTGGCCTCCCCATCTGGGCAGGCGTGGGGTGGCAGGGTGGGCGTGCCGGGGAAGGGGCAGGAAGGCCGTCTGTGCCGCCAAAGGTGCCCTGGTCACGAGCCGGTGACCTCGCTGTGCGCTGGCAGTGCGGGCACCGGTCTACACGAGGCACCACGCCACTGCTTTGTTTCCTCTGCCTCTGACGGAAGCCAGCCGTGTCGGGCTCTGCCTGGTGCGTGGTAGGTGCCGCATCTCAAGGGCACCTGGGTGTGACACGTGCAGACGCGGTGACACAGCCCCCACCATCAGGACAGCAGACACGATCCTCCCAAGTGTCCTTGTGCCCTGAGGTCCCCCCCCCCCCCGCCGCCCACTCGGGAGGTACCCGCGGCCGGTTTCCATCAGTACTGACCCGTTTGCATTTTCTAGAGCTTTCTTCAAATGGGCGCCTACGCCCGTGCCCTCCTGCCTGGCTCCTTTTACTTGGCACCGTGGTCCTGAGGCTCATCCCAGTGGCCGCGTGTGTCAGGAGCCCTTTCTTCTTGATGCCGCGTCGCGTTCCGCCCCGTGGGTGTCCCGCCGTCTGTTGATGGATCGCACGTTGATGAGCATCTAGGCGGTTTCCGGTCACGAGCCGTGGTGGGGACACATGTCCAGGTTGTGGTACGGACTTGTATCTCCTGTTTTCTTGGGTAAGCACCTAGGAATAGAGCGGCCACATCGTACGGGAGGCGTTTGTTGAAGTACCGAAGACACTGGCAAGCGGGTTTCTGCTCGTGGCCCCACAGCCACGTGGGGACATCTGGCTGCGCCACGGACTTGCTGCCACCTGGCGTGGTCCATCTTTTCCTTCACCCAGCACGCGTGGGCGGTGGTAGCTCAGGTTTTAATCTTTATTCCCTGGTGACTACGGATGCCCACCTCATCTCCATTCCCGTTCGTATGACCTTTTTGGTGAAGTATCTTTTCAGATCTTCCATTTTAAGATTCAGGGGTTTGTCTCGTTGCTCAGTTGTAAAAGCTCTTTGTAGATCGTGGATATGAGGCTCTGTGCTCACAAGCATTTCTCCCCCGTCTACGGCCGCCCTTCTCATTTACGGAACGGTGTTTCTTAAAGACTAAAAGTTCTCAATTTTAACGAAGTCAGGCTTATTGCTTCTTCCTGTTTTACGCTTTCTGTATTTAAGGACTCTTACTCTGTCCCAAACACACGATTACTGAGATTTTCTTCTCTACTTTCTTCTGGTAGTTTCAGTGCTCGTCTTTAGGTCCGTGAGTTAATTTTTACGTGCCGTGTAAATTGTAGGTTGAGATTCACAATCTGTTATGTGAGTGCCTAGTTGTTACCGTGCTGATTGTTGAAAAGGTTATCCTTGACCATCGAACCCCACTGACACCTTTTAAAAAGTCAACTTAGGAGAACGTGGGCTTACTTTTGGACTCTTTATTCCAATGCATTGGTCAGCAAATCTGTGTCTGTGCCTTCATTACTGTAGCTTTACAAGAAGGCTTGAAATAAATTAAGACAACCACCCAACCTTGTTCCTCTCTTGCAAGTTTCTCTGATTTCCCCAGGTCCTTTGCATTTCTTTTTTTTTAATTTTTTTTAATGTCTATTTATTTTTGACAGAGAGAGAGAGAGAGAGAGAGAGAGAGACAGAGCATGAGTGGGGGAGGGGCAGAAAGAGGGAGACACAGAATCGGAAGCGGGCTCCAGGCTCCGAGCCGTCAGCACAGAGCCCGACGCGGGGCTCGAACTCACAGACCGCGAGATCGTGACCTGAGCCGAAGTCGGACGCTCGACCGACTGAGCCACCCAGGCGCCCCACGGTCCTTTGCATTTCTACATAAATTTTAGAAGCTTTTCCAAGGCAGCCTGGTGGGATTTTGTTGGGGATGGTACTGAACCCAGAGATCAGCAGGGGGAGGCTGGGTCTACGGAGATCAAATCTTCTGGCCCTTGGACGTTGTACATCCCCCATTTATTTAGATTTTTAATGTCTGCCCGGCTGTGTTGTACTTTCCAGAGGAAAGGTGCTATGCATCTTTTCTCAGACACCGAAGTACTTCCTATTTTTTATGCTGTCGCCTATAATATTTCTTTGTTACGTTTGGTTTCTGATTATTCACTGCTGGTATTCCAAACTGTAATTTCGGTATCTTATGTCTTGAATCTTTCCTAATTAGATTCTTTCTTCTAGTGGCTCTTTTAGGGGGTTCTGTGGATTTCTTACACTGATAATCACGTCTTCAAGTAAAGGCTGTCTTAGCTCTTGCTTTGCAGTCTGGACGCCCGCCTTTCTTGCCCAACGGCACGCCGCCTCACAGAGTCAGGCAGAGCGGGCGCCCTCACCTTCCCACTCGTGGTAGGAGACGCGCGCTGAGCCTCTCGCCGCCGAGTGTGACGTCTACAGCAGGTGTCTGTAGACCTCCTTTGCCAGATCAAAGAATATCCTTTCTAATACAGATGCTTGAGAGGTTTGTTAACACAGGTGGGTGTTGAATTTTGTCGAATGTTTTTTCTACATCTCTTGAGCTACTCATGGCGAATCGCGTTGATTGATTTTCGAATGTTAAACTAAGCCTGCGTTCCTGGATAAACCCTACTTGTTTGTGTTGTATTTATTACCCTTTATATAGACTTTTGGACTTCATTTGCTCTAATCCTGCTAGGAACTTTTTTGCATCTTAGTTCACGAGGAATATTTTCTATAGTTTCCTTATAACATTTTGGATTTGGTACCAGAGTGATGCTGTCGCGGTTGAGTGAGCTGGGCTGTGTTCTCTTCATACAGGAGAAGAACTTTGTGCAGAATTGGTTTTATTTCTTCCCTACACGCATGGTGGAATTCATTGGTCAAGCTGTCTGGGCCTGGACTTCTCTTTCTAGGAAGTTTGTTAGCTAGATTCTGAACATATTTAATAAAATATCCAGGCGACTTATTTCTTCTCGAGTAAGCTTTGGTATTCTGTGTGTTTGAAGGAATTTGTACGTTTCACCCAAGGTGTTAAGCTCAGTGGCAAGTTCATGATGTTACGTTTTCCTTTTAACAGCCGTGGGACGTGTAGTGATGTCTCTTCTCTCGCTCTTGATATTGGTAATGTGTCTTTTTTGTGTGCGATGGGTCTGGCTAGAGTTTCCTTGATTTTATTGACCTCAAAGAACCCACTTTTGATTTGGGGTTTCAGTGTTTCTGTTTTGTGATTTCATTAGTTTCTGCACTGATTTTTATTCTTAAAAGTGCTTACTTGGTGTCACTTGGCTGTCCTTTTTCTAAGATTTCAGAAAAAAATGTAACGTTTGTTTATTTTTGAGAGAGAGAGAGAGAGCACAAAGCAGGGGAGGGTCAGAGAGAGAGGGAGACACAGAATCGGAAACAGGCTCCAGGCTCCGAGCTGTCAGCACAGAGCCCGACGCGGGGCTCGAACTCACGGACCGCGAGATCATGACCTGAGCCGAAGTCGGCCGCCTAACCGACTGCGCCACCCAGGCGCCCCACTGATTTTTATTCTTAAAAGTGCTTACTTGGTGTCACTTGGCTGTCCTTTTTCTAAGATTTCAGAAAAAAATGTAACGCTTGTTTATTTTTGAGAGAGAGAGAGAGAGAGCACAAAGCAGGGGAGGGTCAGAGAGAGAGAGGGAGACACAGAATCCGAAGCAGGCTCCGGGCTCTGAGCTGTCAGCACAGAGCCCAACGCAGGACTCAAACTCAAGAAACATGAGCTCATGACCTGAGCCGAAGTCGGACGCTCAGCCGACCGAGCCACCCAGGTGCCCCTTCTAGTTTGTTAAGGTGGAAGCTGAAGACGTCGTTAGAGTCCCTCTGATACAGTTTGGCGGTATGCATTCCCCCTGGCGACTTCACTTGCATCCCACAGATCTTGACGCATTATGTTATTTTCCTTGCATTCAAAATACTTTCCTAATTTCCTTTTTGTTTTCTTCTTTGATGCCTGGATTATTTAGGAGCATAGGACTTACTGCCCAAACATGTGAGGATTTTCGAGATACCTTTCTGATATTGATTTCTGCTGTAGTTCATTTGTGGTCAGAGAAAATACTTAATATGATTGGATTCTTTTTAAATGTATTAAGACTTGTTTTATGGCCCCAGCATACGGTTTGTGTTGGTAAATATCGCACCGGGCGTGGGAAAACGGCACGTGTCCTGCTGCCGGGAGGACCGTCGCGTGGATGTCGACCAGGTGGCCGCGGCCGGCGGCGGGGTCTGCTGTTGTGGTGACCGCAGGGCACTGAGACCTCCAGCTCTAAGGAAGGGGCTGTGGGCTGGTTCTTCCAGAGCTGGTCACTCTCAGAGTGTGTTGTGAGGCTTTGTTACTGGTGTGTCAGTATTTGGGGCCGTGTGTCCTCTGACGAATGGGCCCCCTTATCACCACGAAGCTCCCTTCTTTATCCCGAGTCACGTGCTTTGCTCTGAATTCTACCTTGTCCGCTACTAACTCCGGATTTCTTTTCCTCCGTGTGCCCATAGTGTATGTTTTCCACGTCTCTGGCCTTTAACCTATGTGCGTCTTTATACTTAAAGTGGGCTTCTCGTGTGAAGTTCATGCTGAGTCTTACCTGAATCAAAAGGTTTTCCTCTTAATGCATCGCTTAAGCTCGTGTGCACCTATTAGCGTGACTGAGATGCCTGGTGTCAGCTGTCAGTGTTTCCATAATCGTGTATATTTTGTCGTAGCCGCCGCGGTGGTGCTGTCTGCAGGATGCGTGTTCTCTGCTCCGTAGAAACACCCTGATGTTCCGGAAGGCTCCCTTCTGTCTCGACAGCTGCCTGTGCACTCATGCTGTGACGTCTCCCCAGTCCTTACGAAGACCGTCACCGTCCCGTCACCACCTGGCACGCTGACACTCGTCCACAACCCCTCACGCCCGCCCGCCGCCCTCACGCACCACACGTGACCCTCCGGCCTCCTGGGTTTCAGGCTCCGGAACCCGGTGGGCAACCGGGTGCCCAAGGGAGAGACAGTGACACATGCGGTTGTGGTTCTCAGTCGAGGGGTCCCCAGTGGCCTCGCTGGGCAGTGTGGCTGTGCGAGCAGGGGAAGGACAGAGTCGCACAAATATTTTGGTCACGAGTGCTCCCAGCAGAGGGGACGGCATGTGGTCCTGTCCCCTGCCCTGCACCAGCCCCGGCCTGGCTGGCCCTTCTGTGCTGGAGCTGGATGGGGCCTCGGCCACCTGCCTGTGACCATCCCCCCCCCCCCCCCCCGCGGGAGAGCCTCTGTCTCTGGCTGTGGGGTGTCAGGGACCCCAGGGCTCGTGGGTCGGACGCAGGGGGCTCGCTGGCCTCAGGACAGGAAGGCGGTTAGGCCTGGGGAAAGACGGAGCAAACCAGCAGCACGAAGGTGCCAGCATTTCCCGTGGCGGGGCGGGGGGCACACGCAGCCCCCCCAGGGACAGCGCGAGGGGCCGGACAGCGTGGGCGCACACGGGTGGGGTGTGTACCAAAAACACTTCTTTAAGATTTCTTTTATAAAACGGACAGACTATTTTTCACAGCATTTTTAAGCTTACGAGAAACTGCGCAGAAAGTGCAGAAAGTCCCCGTGTGCCCCCTGCCAGCACCCTGACCGTGCCCTTCTCTCCTCAGCTGGGCCGTTCGTCACAATCGATGGGCCGACACGGATCTGTTACCGTTCGCCCGAGTCCACCCTTTCCATGGGGGGTCACCCTTGGTGTCTTTTCTGTGGGTGTCAACCGATGTGTGAGGGCGTCCTGTGTCGTGCAGAGGAGCGTCCCCGCCCAACGGTCCTCTGTGCCACCTGTGTGCATCCTCCCTCCCCTGCTCCCCTGCAGCCGCCGGTCTTCCGCTGTGTGGAACTGTGCTGACTCCTCGGCGGGCGTGTCCCAAAGTGGGGTCCTGGCCCCGCGTCGGCCTCGGAGGCGGGGTGAGCCCTGACCACTGTGGCCTACAGCTAGCGCCTCTCTTGCTCGTTTTCTCTTCCATAAGCGTCCACGCTCCTTGGCTCCGAACTGGGCCGTGCTCTGAGCATCCACAGGGTGAGGGCGACCCCGTGCCCTCGGGGGCAGGTCTAGGCTTGGCCGTGTTGAGGCTAGAGGTCGCTCTCTGATCCGGGGCCACAGGGCTCGGACGTGGTCCCAGGCAGCTGTGTGGGAGGCCCCCGGCCCACGTGTACCCTGTCGCACCTGGGCACAGGCCTCCCTTTGCCCCTGGCCCGAAATCTGCTGTCCCTTGTCCGGAGCGTGCTGGCCGCCCGCCCGGCTCCCTCCCTCGGCCAGGCCTCACCGGCACCCACAACATGGCGGTCAGGACAGACCTCCTCACAAAGGGAATCAGATCGAGTCACTGCCTTGTTTAGAACTCTCCGGAAGCTTCCCACGGCTGTGAAGGGACAGCCACACCCCTCCCTGTGACCCACAAAGCCCCTCGGGGCCCCGCCTCCTGGACTCGACCTCCCCGACGTCTGGCCTTCGCCACGCGTGACCCTCCTGTCCTGCGGGCTGCGGCTGGGTGGTCACTCCCCCGGGAGGCCTGCCTTCCCCCTCCCCCGTCCCCATCCCTCTGCCCTCGCTCCTCGCCCGCAGTTGGGTCCCCCCGAGAATGAGCCTTTTCGGTCACGGTGCCGGGGGTCTCTGCAGGGGAGGAGCCCCGTGACCGGCGGTTGGCTTTCTTCCGTGTGGGGGACCCTCACTGTCACCCCACCGCCCCCGCGTCAGGTCGCTCTGGGGATGCGGCGCAATGGTGTGGGTGGCAGGCGGAAGAAGCCAACATACTTCGAAGGTCACAGAAAGCTCAGAACTCTGCACATTCCCTACTGAGCAGCTCCGAGTGCACGCGGGGGGCGGGGCGGGGGGCAGGAAAGCCGCCTGAAGTGAGCTGGGCGCCCGCGAGCGAGGGGCCGGGGACACACCTCCTAAGGCCGGAGTGCGGGGGTGGGGCCCCAAGTTAGCGCCTGAGCCCGGGTCCCCCGAAGGCAGATGGGACGTGGGCAGTGAGTCTGGGGCTGGTGGACGTGGCTTTCTGGGTGGGGCACGGCTCAGGGGCTTCTGGGAGGAGCCTGGATGACCCCGGTGGCCGCAGGGTGTGCTTCGGGTCCCCTGGACTCAACCCAGGACCCGGCTGCGGATAGGGTTGGGGTCCCAGGTGCGAGGTGTGGACACAGGCTGGTGCTGGGGCATCTCGGCACCTGTTTCCTGGGTATTTCTTGTACCCTCTGCCCCGCACGAGGACGTGAGCCAGAGGGGGTGTGAGGCACCCTCGGGAGCTCTTGACGGAGAGGGAGACCGGCGGCCCCAGGCGGTCACCAAGACGCGAGGTGATGGCTTGCTGTGCTAGGTGCCCAGGGAAGTCACTGAGGAGGACAGGGGTTGGGGGGAGACCTCCTGGGGGGCGATTGGGGACCGCAGCCCAAGTCCCCGGTGACAGGAGCTCGGTGGGCCTGGTGAGGGCCAGTCGTCCACTCTGGGCACTCGGAGGGGGGCGATTTCTGACTCAGGGTGTTTTTGTGTTGGTTTTTTTTAATGTCCAAAAACCAGGTCTTTGATTCGGCGCATCTCTGTTTTTTTTTTTTTTTTTTTTTCAACGTTTTTTATTTATTTTTGGGACAGAGAGAGACAGAGCATGAACGGGGGAGGGGCAGAGAGAGAGGGAGACACAGAATCGGAAACAGGCTCCAGGCTCCGAGCCATCAGCCCGGAGCCTGACGCGGGGCTCGAACTCACGGACCGCGAGATCGTGACCTGGCTGAAGTCGGACGCTTAACCGACTGCGCCACCCAGGCGCCCCCGCATCTCTGTTTTTACTGAAGTAACTTGTTTCTTGCAGAAGGGTCCGTTTACTCGTACGTCTCTCCGGCTGGTGGCATTACTCGTCTGATTTCTTCTTCCCCTTTTCTCCTCAGGCCCGTGGGGCGCTCACTCCCCAGCAGCGAAACCACGCCTTCTAGGTGCGCAGGCCAGCGAGTCCTGGCAAATGTCTGCCGTCGTGAAATCACGATCTGGAACATTCCCATCACCCCCAAAAGTCCCTGGTGCCCCTTGGCAGCTCACCCCGCCCCCGTGCCCCCGCGCCCCCAGCACCTGGTAATCACGGATGTTTCCTGTCCCCGCGGTCGTGCCTTTTCCAGAACGTCATATGAACGGCATCCTGCACCACGGAGCCACGGCGTCTGGCTTCTTTCACGGACCAGAGTACACGTGAGCTTCATCCCCGTTGCGGCGTTCACGACTTTGTTTCCTCTTAATTGGAAAGGATAAAATGTACCACAGTTTGTTTATCCGTTCACAGGCTGATGGACATTTGAGCCGTTTCCAGTTTTCTGCTGTTATGATTAAAGCCGCCCTCATTATTGCGCACAGGTTTCGAGTAGGCCCTGTGTCCTCATTCCTCCTGGGGAAAGCCCTCGGAGCGGACGGCCGGGCCAGCACGCTGACCTTGCTGAGAAACCCCACGCCGGTTCCCACGTTTGCTCCGCGTGCCGTTCTTTCCGTCGTCCACGCACGACTGCTCTGGGTCCCCGTCCGCGCGGCCACCGCTCACGGTTCTAATTGTGTCTCCCGGTGCCCCGCGGCCCCGCGCATCTCTCCCCGCGCTGTTCCTTCTCTGACAGAGGGCTCCGTTCTTCGCCTGCCTTCGCGATCGGGGCCTCTGTCCTACCGGTGGGACAGCCAGTGGGTTGTCACAGCTGGCACGTTCTAGATCCGAGTCGAGACATTACATTGGGACGATCAAGTGTTTGGCCAGCATTCCCCACCCCCCCCCCCCCACCGCCCCCCGATCCGTGGTTTCTCTTTCCTCTTAACACCGTCTTATGGGAGAGCACAAGTTTTCAATTTTGACCAAGTCCAATTTTTCAGGTTGTTTTCTTCTTTAAAGGCTCATGTTTTTTGTGTCCTGTCTAAGAAATATTTGCCTAATCCAGGGTTACGGAGACTTCTCTCCTGTATTTCTGTAGAAATTTTATAGTTTTACATTCTGTGTTTATATCTGCGATCCATTTCAAGTGTAATTTTATACGCAGTGACAGGTATTAAATCTTTCCTGCATGTGGTTATCCAGCACCGTTTTTCCATCGAATTAGTTTGACACCTTTGATGAAAATCAGTTGACCGTGTGCGTGGCTCTGCTTCTGGACTTTCTAATCTGTTTTGCCATTACCACACTGTCTTGATTAATGTGACTTTTGTCGTAAGCCTTGAAATCAGGCTGTGTTAATCCCTCAATTCTGTTCGTTTTCAAAAGTATGTTGGCAATTCTAACCTTTGCATTTCCATGTAAATCTTGGGATCAGCTTGTTAATTTCTACCAAAAAAAAACAAAAAAAACAAAAAAAAACCCGTCAGAGTGTTGATTCGCGCCGTGGTGAGCCGGTGGTGGGTCAGTGAATCTGAGTGTCCCTGCAGATCCCAGTAACATTGTGTTTTCTGCTTCACGGCCGGGCTGTGTCTCTGCTTTTTTAGATATTTTTCCGTATCGCTCATCCGTGTTTTCTGCTTTTGACTGCTCAGATCTCCTACGTGATTTGTGCGATTTGCTATGTCGTGTTTCTGACATCACCCAAACGGTGCACTTTTCTTAATTTCGCTTTTGGATGGCTTGTTCCTAGCATGTTGACCTGGAGTCCTGTGGCTTTGCTAACCTTATTCGTTCTGGAACCTTCTTTTTTTTTTTTTTTGGTAGATTTTTTAGGATTTTCTACGGAGATGATAGTGTTGTCCCAAACAGAGTCAGTTTTATTTATTTATTTTTTTTCCATTTCAACCTCTGTTGCTTTTTGTCCCTTGTTCTCGCCTGATCGCTGGCTGGGCCTCCACGGTGACGTTCAGTAAATAGTGAGGAGAGACCAGACCCCCCGCTTCTGCTTCCTGACCCTGGGGGGACGCTTGGTCTCTCGCCGTGAAGCGCGATGCTAGCTGTGGCTTCTGGACATGCCCCTTACCAGCTGAGAAGCCCCCCTCTTTCCACTTTTCTGGCAAGAGTGGCTATCGAGTGTGGCTGCTGGATTTCGTCAGACGCTTTTCCTGTATCTATTGATTATATATGTGTGTTTTTCTCCCTACTTTATTAATACGGTGAACTACACCGAGTGATTTTCAAATCGTGAACCGACCCTGAATTCTTAGTATAAAGCCTACTTGGCCATGGTGCGTTTTTTAAAAAGTACATTGTTGGCTTTCATTTGGCCAACGTAACAGAGAGTTTTCACATCTGTGCTCACGAGGGATCGCGTCCGAGGTTTCTTTGCTCTCAGCATCTTTGCTTTTGGCATTAGGTAATCAGTTGGGAACCGTTCCTGCTTTTTGGTTCCGGAAGATTTAGGGCAGAAATGCTGTTTTCGTCAGTGTTTGATAGGACATGCAAAGCCATCGGGCCTGGGGTTTTCTTCGTGGGAAGGTTTTTGGTTAGAAATTCAATTCTTTTCACAGGCTTAGGGCCGTTCAGTTTATCGATTTCTTCCCGAGTAACTTTTGGTAGTTTGTATCTTTGACGTTTGTCCCCAAGGAGCCAGCCCCCCTCCCCATCTTAGGACCAGGGTCAGATCCCCTCTGTGGGAACGGGGGGACCCAGGGCTGTCCAGACACGGAGGACCCTCCTCGGTGCCCTGGCGGGGGGGCACGGGCTGGAGGCTTGTATCTCAGAGCCGCTCCAGGCCCCCGCCCAAGCTGGCCGCCTGGCCGGGCGCCCCCTACTCTGGTGACAGGGACGCAGTCGGTGGTGGGGGTTGAGCGGGGACTGAAGGTCAGACCTTCTCTGTTGCCTCCCAGCCCCGCTCCCTGGAAGGCCACCCCTTCTCGGAGGAATGAAATTCAAGTAGACGGCCCTCGGAGACCACGGCCAGTCTGCTTTTCTCTTACACTTTTACTCTGTAAACTCCAGCCCTAAAACAACATACATCCTTCTGAAGCTGTTCACATATTAGCTCTTAAAACAGCAAAATCCGTGCACAATTTCCTCTCAATCCCTGAAAACATTCCTGAAAGAAGAAGAAGAAGAAAAAACTGTTTAAATTCACCGCCTGTCATTAAAATCTCTGGATGTGCCGAGCCGGGCGAGGCACCCAGCCGTCAGGACACCGAGGAGCGGGGCCTCCGCACGCGCGCGCCCCGCGGGGACCCGAAGCCCACGCGGGCCTTCCTCCCCCGGCCGGCAGCCCCCCGCCGCCTCCGCTAAAGCAAACACCATTCAAACCAAGGCAGGGCCTTTCAACGCCTCAACCAGATAATTAGAAAGGGTTTTCGTCCCCAAGTCGCTCTCGGTTTGGTCAACTTCTCGTTCTGGGTGTATTCTTAAATAAGACGTTTTTAGCAGCTCGGGCCCTCGGCAAATAAAGACTCGGCCGCCGCCCTCTCTCCCCCAGCCCTGCCGGCTAAGGTGGCCGTCGCAGGGGTGGAACTTCTTTGGGGTTAACGGCCCTCGGCAGCGAGGTTCCGGGGCTGAAAATAAACCCCATTTAGCCGGCCTGGAGACGGAAATAGCCGTGCCTGGGGAAGACGAGGGATTTGCTTTAAATACGTGTAAAGCTGGCTGCCGGGCCGCCTGATGGTGTCTGCAGCTGGGCACAGGCGGTCCCGGGGCCTCCCGCGCCCCCACCGCAAATTACAGGGCGGCCCGCCCGGCTACTCCGTGTGCGCGAGGCCCCGAGCGTGATTCACGGGGCTCTTGGCCCCCAGGCCACGAGGTGGAAAGCCCCCCCGCCCCCCGCCGCCTCTCTGACTGTTTAGTGTCCTGGAACACGGCACCCCCCACCCCGACACACACACACACCCAACCTTTCCTGCCCCTGGGCCTTTGTTTCTGCTGGCCTTAAGCCTGGGATAACTCTTCCAGCATTTCGGGGTCTGTCTCCAGAGCCCAGATTTTCCCGTGGAGCAGGGAAGGCACACAGGCCAGCGTTTGCCCACGCACAGAATGGCGCTGTCTCACCAAGGCCTACAGGACAGGACCCCTTCCCAGGAGGAGAAAGCTTTGGGGCCTGTAACCTGGATGTCCACAGGGACCTCCGTCCAGCTCTTGGTCTGACCTGGACGACGACCCTGAGCCCCCGGATGTGACTGCTGTTCCCTTCGGGCCAGAAGCCCGTGATCAAGGGGTCGCCATGTGGATTTCCTCTGAGGCTGGGAGGGGAGGGGGGATCTGTCCCAGCGTCCGGTGGTTCCGTGGCTGGTAGATGTGTCCCCCCCACCTCTGCTCTCTCTGCACACGGCATTCTCCCTGCTCGTGTCCGTATCTCCCCCTTTTGTCAGGACACCAGTCATATGGGATCAGGGCCCAGCCTAGTGACCCGGCTTAACTAATTACCCCTGCAAAGACGCTGTTTCCAAACAAGGTCCCGTTTGCCGTCCATGAGTCAGGACTTTAGCATACAAGGTTTGGGGGGAGACCCTTCAACCCCAAATGGTGCCTGGGTGAGGGGTGAGGAGTGGGTCTGTGGAGCAGGAGACACTCGGGATCACTCAGGACCTGTCCTGCTCTGGTGTGGGAGGCAGGTGGCCCTTGGGGACTATTGCCACCTGGCCAGCACCCTGGGGGTGGCATTGTGCTCGGAGCCAGGGACTTGGTCAGAGGGAGACAGGAGAGGCCCCTGTGCTCAGGAATTCTTGAAAAAGATGCGGGGTGTCATTGAGTCCACTGAAGTGATGTTGGAAACTGCTTTGTCTACCCACAGTGCCATCGACGGGGGAGAAGAGACGGGGGGAGATGAAGTCACCGGGGAGGCAGCCACTGGGGGGGCTACAGTATAAGCTCTTCCGACGGGAGCAGGGGCTGTTCCAAGCTTCAGGGGTGAGGGCGCAGCGATGGAAGAGGATAGTCCAGTGAAACTTCCCCGCTCAGGGATGAGAAGGGAGGGGATACTATGCTGATCACCTCTCCAACTCGAAGGAAAATGAAGGAGACAACATCAGACAGCAAACAGTAAGTAAATTGAATCGGATGTATCCAGTTTTACACTAAATGTGAATGGCCTGAGAACCTCTGTTAAAAAGCAGGGACTCTCAGAAAGGTTTTTAATTTCATTTTTAACAAATACGTCGTTCAGAGGAGCTCGGTAAAGCAAACTAATAACGGACGGTGGAGAACGAAGGAACGGCCGAGCCATGCTGAGCGCAGGGTAAACGGTGTCGGCACTCAGACAGGCCCAGGCAAGGCACCACTTCTGGAGGAGATGGGGTTGTAAACTCTGACGTGTCAAACGGCGTCAGAGCTCCGTAAAGCAAAAGCTATTGGAAATGCGGGGCAAAGGGGGTTAGATGTGATCACTGCAGGGGGCTTAATCGTACCTCTCAGAATAGGACGATTCTGGCAGACGCAGGATACGTGAGGGTGTGGACGGCTTATGTTGCAATGGCTTCTAACGGTAACCTGTGGTCCCTGCTGCTTACAGCTGTGTGACACGCGTCCCCCAACCCACGAACCATCTTCCTGACCGGGATCTAGTTCCTCAGGCCCACAAACGTTTGTAAAACCAGTCATTACACCCGGCTGTGGGGGGGAGGGGGTGGGGACCCAAGACACTTTGAAAAATTGGGATGAAGTTGGCTGTGATCGAAACCCAATACAGTTAGAAATACAGGATGATGAGGTTACCAAAAAGGCTCAGCGATTTGGGAATTAAGCAGCGAATGCTCTCCTGAATAGCCCCCAGGATGAAGAGGTGAATGGCGGGCCCGCCTGCCAGGCAGGGTCACGGAAAGGCTCCCTCTGCGCCGTGGGAGGCACCTTCCGGACCGCACCCCGACACCGACCACGGACATGTAGTTTTCATCTCATCATCCACAGTTGGTTGGTAGTGGCTTCCTTGTGCTGTAAGTGTCGCCTCCCCATGTGCGTTGAAATTCACTCATTGAAAGCAACGAATGAGTAAAACACACACATTAGATGGTCGCACGTACCACGTGACTACCGAGCGCCCTTCGCCGCGTGCTCCGGGGGGCGGCCACGGGCTGTGTAGCCACTTCACCAGAATCTGTGATAAGCCCGGTCCCGGACAGGGAGAAGACAGCTGCCCGGGGCCCACTTCCTGGCTGTGTCTGCCTCCCTCCCCACCCCCCCCCCCCACCCCCAGTCAGGTGTCTGTAGCGGTGGGGCCCTGGCCCACCTCCCGACCTCGGGAGCACCCGGGTGGGGAGGAGGCGGGCCGGGCTGACGTGCCCTGCGGTGCGGGCACGCTGTCTGGTGCAGGAAGCTGGGTCCTGGCACTGGTAACACGTGCAAAGTGACTGTGGCAGAGAGAGTCATTCTTCCCCTCCGGCGGGGGTGGGGGGGGGGCGGGTTCTCTCAAGGCTGAGCTAGGTGGCCTGGGATCCGAGGATTACGGGCCTGAGGATGCGCCACGGCCGTGGGTGTGGTCGAGTTTCTGGTCTTGCTTTTACCCTCTGCGCCCCCCTGGATACACACACAGCCGTGGGGCCCGGGCCCTGGAGTCTGCAGGTGCTACAGAGGACGGGGCCGGGCTGGACGCCTGACTGGAGCCACTGAGGCTCCTCTGGGTGGGCAGTGAGCTGTTGGCCGCAGGGACGATTGCTCAAAAGCTGTCCTCCGCTTTCCTTGCTCCCTAAAAGCCCGTCTGGCCCCGCAGAGGGGTTTCCCGGGAAGCCCACGCGTGGAGAGTCGGGACATCTGTGCCTCGCCCCATTGGCCACTGAGCCTGCAAAGCTGTACTGGCAGGTCTGATCGTGGCTCCCGTGAGGCCGGGGTGGGGGTGGGGACTGACCCCAGCCAGGGCGTCAGGAGTTGGGGGGAGCCCTGGAGCCTCGCCGCACCCCCAGGAGCCTGCTGGGGTGTGGGACAGGGGTGAGGGAGGCAGCCAGCCCCCCAGCAGCCTGGACGGTGGGCCTCCCTCGAGCGGCCTGCTCGGGCAGCGACCGCGGCCCCTCACCAGGCCAGGGGACCGGACGGCAGCTGTCGCCCACTTGCAGGGCCCGGCTGCTGGGTAGATGGGAATATCCGTCCCCATGGTGATGGATCGAGGCTCATGGCCTGGCCTGCTTGGCCTGCAAAATGGCCACCCCAGACAGCTGGCAGGTAGGGCTGCTTCTCGGGAGAACGCGGACCGGTGCCTCCTGAGTCGCCCCAAACCCGTGACTGTGTTTAAGGGGTGGGGCAGCACCCAAGGCCCATCCAGGCCTTCGGCCTCCATGCGGGGGGCTCCTGTCTCCTTGCTGTCTGATGGCTCGCGGGGCCCTCCTGGGAATTCAGGGTGGCTAGCCTATTGGGGAGAGGCTGTGGGGCCCCAAACCACCGGTGACTTCAGGCAGGTGGGTCCCAGACCCATGTTGGGGGGGAGGTGGGAGTCCATGTCCCAACAACAGGGAAGTATTGTCTGGCCTGGGGACACTGGGTCTTCCTGGGTCCCCCAGCCCCCCCGGAATGCAGCACCCACCCCGGGTGACGGGGCGTGGGGGAAGAAGCAGGAATGTCCCCCACTAGAGTTTCCCGTGTGGCCCTTAGAGCACCAGGTGGGCGCCCTGCTGGGGCTCGGCGTGGACCGTGCTTCCAATGTGAAGACAGACCCCCAGCTCGGGAGACAGCTGAGGAGGTGGGGAGGGGTCCCCTGGGCTGGGATGAGTCCCACTGCCTCGGCAGGAGGGAGGTCGGGCCAGGGAGACACAGGTGGGGTCCAGGTGGAGGCGTCAAAGGCTTGGGGTGCATCACACAGGGTCAGGGGTCAGATCAGGAGGGGCCCTCTGTGCTGCGGGCAGAGTGGGGGTTCCGACACGGATCCGGGGTGGACTCGGGCCTCCAGGGGCGGCGTGCGAGCCCCAGACCGGGTCAGGGTTCTGCACGCCTCTGTGCCGAGCCCCCCTCCCACCTGCTTGCCTGCCCCTGGGAGGTCACTTCTGTCTTGAGGCCCTTCAGTGCCACCCTGTCTTCTGGGTCTTTCCATGGCATCTCCACAGGCCCAAGCGGTCTGTCTAATGTCAGCCCTCCCCACAGCCCTGGGAAGTAGGCACCCCAGGACCCCCACTTTACAGACGAGGACCCCCACTTTACAGACGAGGACACTCGGACGTTGGCACGGTTGTGGGGCCCACCGGGGTCACCGCCTGCGTGTTGGGGATGCCGTATCCTGCCGTCCTGTGGGGGAGAAGGGCCCTCAGTGGCCTCTGTCCCGGCGCAGGGCTCCCCTCGGGCAGCAGGGCCCCTTCCCTGTACCCCCAGTGGCTGACCCGGGACCTGGCCCACAGGCTGTGTGGACCGGGGAGCAAAGGGGTCCAGGCACACGGGCCCCCGCCCCAGCACGGGCCGAGGTGGGGCAGCACTGGCGGGTGCGGGTGGGGCTGGTGGGCGCAAGTGTGTGCCGAGGGCCCCAGCTGTGCCCAGCACATGTCACCGGGAGGCCCCAGAGCCCTCACCGCGGGCGCGCGGCTGGGAGCAGCTGGCCACGGGCAGCTCCTGAACAAAGGGTGCTTTGAGCGGCCTGCACGCCTGCTCTGTACTCTCCAGCCAGCTGACTGTCCCGGGAATGCGCAGGCCAGCTCCCCCTGCGGCTCATGGGGTCCCGCTTGGAGTCAGAACAGCTGGGCTGGCCCCTGTGCTGTAGGGACCACAGCCCCCCCCCCCCCCCCCCCGCCGTGGGGACGCCTCCCGGCTCGTGGGAGGAGAGGAAGACCCTCACGCTGGTTGCCCACGGCCCCGCCCTGATGGGTGGCCTGGTCGGGTCCCCGTGTCCCCCCACCCCCACCCCGTTCCAGGTCTCCGGGACCCCTTCTCCGCCGGCGAAATCCCGTTGACCCCGGGAAGCACAGGCATCCTGCCCCCTGTGGCGGCCCTCGGTGTGGGGCGGGGGGGGGGGGGGGCAGGAGCTCCTGCAGAGCGGCCCCCACCCCCACCCCGGGGCTGTATCCCCAGTGGGCCACATCCAGCGCCCACAGGGCCACCGGGGAGGCAGCTGTGCTATTCGTCCTTGACCCTAATTCCTGCTCTTTGTCATTTCTCACCTGACAACCCGCGGGCCCCTGCACCCCACAGTCCCCGGTGCTTAATCCTTTGTGGTTCAGTCTCTATCTCTCTCCGAAATTTTTCATCATCGAGATAATGGAACAGTCACATCAGAGACCGCAGGAATCACAAGGATAAGGACCTGGGAGGCCGCCTTTCTGTTTAGCAAAAGAAGAAATATTTCCCGTCCCAAGAGTCGGGATGTGAGGCCGGCTAATCTAAGCGGGTTTAACCTTCAGGCCGTCTTGCTCTCTGTCACATGTGAGTGGTGCGTGGCGGGGACGTTCCCAGCGCTCCTAAGTCATGCGATGCCAGCAGCACTGAGCCTCAAAACACGCGGGGCCTTAGACGATCTTCCCGCTGATGAGGTGATAAAGAAGGAACGACAGATAAGCCCACAGCGACCTTCATCCTTCTCGTCGTTCTACACGGTTACGAAACGCTTGAGTAACCGCCAACCTTTTCCCCGTGTGCGCTCGCAGCGGGAGAAACCAGAGAAGCCCCTGCTTTTCTGAACCTTTATCTCCACTCTTGGGATTTGCAGAGCTGCTGTCACAACAGTTCCCCCAAAACAGCAAGGGCAGGGGAGGGCCGGGGTGTCTGTCAGCAAAATGGCAGGATTTCAGGCGAGGACCTCACGACCAGGTCCCGGGGGCGGCGAGCCCGTGCCGTGCGTGGGGCGTCCGAGGCAGGGCCCAGAGCCTCCCGGGGAGGGACCCCGAGCTTGTGCAGGGCCCCACGTCCCCTGTCAACACCGCGATGAAACGGGGCGAGGGAGCGTTCAGAGACCCCGCGCTCACTGCCACCCCCCCTCCCCAGGTGGACCCTTTGCACGCTGCCTCCTCTGCTGTCCCCGCAGAAGGGGACCCGGCGGGGTGCCTGGCATCGTTCCGTGAGCTCCCCTGACACCGGGCTAGCAGCGGGTCCGTGAAGACGGGAGCTTGTGCCCCAGGCCGACCACGCAGTGACTCTCCCAGCCCCAAGTGGGGTGACATTCGGGGCCCGTCTTTCCACCCTGTGGGGCCGCCCTGAAGGCCCGCTGCGGGGCCCGTGGTGTGTCTGTTGTGGTCGAGCGCACAGAGCACCGCGTTCGCCATTTCCAAGGGCGCAGTCAGTGGCATTCAGTGCATTCACGGAGTTGTGCAACCACCACGCCCGTGTAGTTCCAGAACTCTCCCGTCCCCCCGGAAGGAAAGCCCCTCACCGGGGGCAGCCGCTCCCCACTCCTCCCTCCTCCAGCCCCTGGCGTCCACTCATCTTTCTTTTCATAAAATCGTGGTGAAATACGCGTGCCATGCACTTTATCGTATCTGTGTCAAGGTGCACGCAGAGCTCTGGGCGCTGAGCACGTTCATGCTGTTAGGCAGCCATCCCCACCCTCCATCTCCAGAACTTTCCGTCTTCCCAAATAGAAACTCCGTCCCCATGAAGCACAGACCCCTAGCCCCGGCGCCCCCCGTGCCACTTTCTTTTTTAAGAAAAAACCCAGGGGCGCCCAGGTGGCTCTGTCGGTTGAGCGTCCGACTTCGGCTCAGGTCACGATCTCACGGTTCCTGAGTTCCAGCCCCGCGTCGGGCCCTGTGCTGACAGCTGGGAGCCCGGAGCCTGCTTGGGATTCTGTGTCTCCCTCTTCCTCTCTGTCCCTCCCCTGCTCGCGTGCTGTCTCTCTCGCTGTCTCTCTCTCTCTCTCTCTCTCTCTCTCCCTCAAAAACAAATAGACATTAAAAGAAATTTGTTTTATTTCAATTTATTTGAAACAGCAAAGCAGTTCACTCATTTCTCACTGCGCACCCCCCCCCCTTCGACCATCAGTCTGTTCTCCGAACCCACAAGCTTGGTTTCGCGTGTATGTGCGGTTTCCACACGAGTGAAATCTCAGGGCATTTGCCATTTGCCGTGGTGCCCTTGAGATCCAGCTGTCGTTGTGGACGGCAGGGTTTCCTTCTTCCGTGGGCAGCCTCTGGCCGCCGCCCTGCCTTGGCTGTCGTCAGTAACGCTGCGGTGAACGTGGGGGTGCAGGTATCTCTTTGAATTAGTGTCTTCATTTTCCCTGGATAAATCCCCAGGAGTGGAGTTCCTGGGTCTTACGGGAACTTTCACTTTCCGAGGCACCTCCACCTGGGCTCCGTCCCTGGGGGCCACACCAGGTTGCGTTCCCTCCAGCGGCGCGCGAGGGCTCCCTTTCTCCACGTCCTCGCCAACGCTTGTGGTTTCTTATCTTTTTTTACTCGAGCCTTCGTGACAGGCGTGCGGCGCTATCTCACCGCGGTTCCGATCCGCGTCGCCCTGATGGCGAGCACCCTTCTGGGTGTCTGTTGGCCGTCACGTCTTCTCTAGAGAAATGTTTGCTCAAATTCCTCACCTATTTTCCAATTGGGTTCTTTGTTAGAACTTGTTTGTAGGATGCTGCTGGATCACACCAGTAACACCGCTGAGAGCCACCCCTAACACCCAGCACCGGGGAGACCCACAGGAAGGGCCCAACTCCGGCCCGAAACTCGCGGAATGATGCGGGTCAGGGTGGGGGGCTAGTAGGATGCTTGGACCCGTGAGGTCCGTGTGTCAGCTTTTGGCAGGTGGCAAATGCTTGGGTCTGTCCTCTGGTCTCAGCACCCGCCCTGACCCACCGGCCCCTCGGCCATGAAGCTGACACCGGCCGGGGTGGGGGTGGGGGGTCCCCCCCGTCACTCTGGTTTGACTGTGGTCTCCGAGAGCTCCTCTCGGAGGACAGCCTCTGTCCTTGTATCTGCAGGGCAGAGCTCAGGGCCGCACTCCCTCAGCGTCCCGGCCTCCCGGCCTGCATCCTTGACCTGCTGCACACCTGGGGTCACACAGGCACCACGTGGAGCTGGCCGAGAGGGCCCCTGGGCTGGCTGTGCTATCGGTGGGGGAGCCACGTGGCTTCCACAGGGGTGGTGGGTGTGGCTCCCAGGGGGTGGGGGGTATTGAGCTGGACCGAGGAAGGGTAAGGACCCAGAGTGGGGAGCTGGGGGGAGGGGAGCACCCGGGGTGTGGGCCTGCCGCGGGCCAATGGGAGGCTCTCAGGATAGGGTAGGGGGGTGGGGCCCTGGGAAGGGGGCCACAGACCCCGACCCTCTGGCATGGAAAGTGGGGAGCGACAGCAGAGGCTTGAGCAGTGAGCCTGGGGGGAGGTGACAGCTGTTGGCAGGCTCTGGGCGCCCTTTAGTTCACCTTTGGGGCTTGCTTAGGGCCTGGAAAACAAAGACAGAAGAGTCTAGGGGCCTGCTCCTGCCAGGGTGGAGAAAACTCAGGAGGGTGGCCAGGGTGGGGGGGGTCACCCTTCCCGGGTCTGGGCCACTGGGGTTGGAAGCTGGCCTCCCTTAGCCCGGAACTAATGAGCCTGCTGTGGTCCGGGGGGACGTCGTACCTGAATCAGGGGTGACACCACGGGATGACAGAGGTCAGTCCTCCTGCAGTCTCCCCGCCACCGGTCTCTGCAAGTGGACGGTCAAGGCCAGTCGCGGCCTCCAGCCCTCCTGTGAAAACATTCCAAGGCCCCTGCTGGTCCACAGCCCCCGCTGGAGCCCAGGTCAGTGGACAGGTGGCTTCAAGAGAGAGCAGCGGGCCGGGCTGGCCAGCAAGCCTGCCCGTGGGATGCTTGAGCCACGGCGAGCCCCCCGCAGCCCCAGCACGCAGCACCCAGCTCTGAGGGCCTGGCTGTGGCCTTGACCCTGAGTGCCACCCCACCCAGCACTCCAGGCAAACATCCGTCCCACCGCCTCATGCCCCGTCCCCATCCCCTCCCAGTGTGCGGGCAGCATGGCACCTCGAGCTCAGCCCCGCCCGGGGCCGGGGCCTCGCTTACACGCGGTGAGCGCCCCATGCGGCCCGCCGGGCCTCGCGCTGCATTCCAAACTCAAACAGGATTTGAGGATCAGCATTGTTTTAAATTATTCCTACACCTCACCCCTCCAGGGGGGAGTCCGTGTTCTCAGGCAGCCAGCCCTGGGAGAGTGGGGGTTGCTCCGGACCAGGTTCTCCCCACGAGTGAGACGAAGATGATTCGGGTCTCAGCAATCAGCAATCCCTGATAGTTAGTTATCTTGAGGTCTCTCAGAAGACGTTTCTTGTGCTTTGAGTCTACTCGGGGCACAGCTGAGGCAGGGATTTAAACGATAAGAAATGCACGAAAACAAGAACGAAAACTATGGAATGACTGATAAGCCAGATGGTGTGTGGATGTGCAGCCAGAGCGGGGAGGGAGGCCCCGAGGACGGCTCTTTTGGGGACCCCCTAGTGGCCAGGTGACCCCTTCTCCACAAAGGTGCCGGTGCCCGTGTCTCCACTCGGGGAACGCGGAGGTGACGGCCAAACCCTGGAGGCCCGTGGTGCATTCAGACCTCGCCCGTCACGGGCTCCTCCCGCCTGCCGGGATCCGGCAGGGCCGGGTTCTTGGGGGACACGTGAACAGGACGGAGCCTTGCGAGCGGGGGGCTGTCGGCCCCGCTCTCTCGTTCGCCCGGTGGATCCACACTGAGTGCCAGCCGGGGCAGGCCCTGGGTTGTGGGGCTGCGGAGCGGGGGATGGGCGGTGCGCGTGGCCACTGCCCCCGTGAGGTCACACGCCCCCTGCCCCCTCCAGGGCACACACGACCCCCCCACCCCGAAGGATTCAGTGTAATGAACACAACTTGTTTGCAACAGGAAAGAGGTAAACTCTCCTAGGCTTCCCCCCGTATCCACTGAGCTTGCCCGCAACACTGGGGGCAGTGTCCAACCACCCCCTCGTGGCGGGGAGGGCAGGGGCACGCTACGGACTAGGACCTGCCCTGTCACCCCGTGAGGCCCCCTGCCAGGGCCGGACTCCAGGGGCAGGAGGATCAGCATTGCAGTCTTTGTCCGGCTCCTTCCCCTGAGCCGGCGGTCTGGCCGCGGACACGCCACGCCTTCCCCCCGGGCCCCATCGTGGTCCTGGCCTCCACGGTTGTCCTCCGCGTGGGCTCCGAGGGGCAGGTTTTTGGGCCACCCCAGGGCCCATCCCTGCTGGGGCAGGTGTCGGAACCTCCTTCCTCTATAAGGCTGAGTGATATTCCCTCGTACAGATGGCCCCCATCAGGGCTTGGGGGGACAGCGCTGAATCTCTACGTCACTCTGGTGCCGGCAGCTTCTCTGCGGTCCAGGACGGGGGCTGTGCCTCCCTCCTCTCGTTTCTTGGCATGATATTTCCAGGTTTCGCCGCACCCGGCTTTTGCCTCCTTTGTTAACTCACAACTACCGGATTCCTTCTGATGCCCCTGTAAACGGAATTGTTTTAGCCGTTTCTTTCAAAGATCGTTCGCGGTTGGTGGAAACGGTACAAGCGACACAGAAAGGCCGTTGCTTCGCGCTTCTTGACTCGCGCCCGCCTTGCTGAGTTCTGCAGCGATCTACCCGGCGTGCTGTGTGTGCGTGTGGGATCTTTGCAGTTTTCCACACGTCAGTTCACATCCCCTGCGAGCAGAGATGGTTTTGCTTGTCCTTTCCGATTGCGATGGCTTTTATCTCTCTTCCGCGCCCAGCCGCTCTGGCTGCGTCGTTTAGCACAGCGTCGAATGTGGCGAAGGAAAAGCTCCCGTCGATGTAGTGTGTGCTGTGGGGTTTGCAGGTGTGGCTTTTGTTACGTGCAGGCACTATCCCTGCGTTCCTGATTTCACTGGTTTTAACAGGAAAAGGTGGGCAATTCTGTCACATGCTTTTCTCGCAGCGACTCAGGTCGTGCGTTTTTACCCCGTTCTGTTGACGTGACGGGTTGTAACTGATCGGTCTCCGTACGCCGGGCCCCCCTTCCGACGTCAGTTCCATTCGGTCACAGCGTGTGATCTTTCCGACAGGCTACTGAGCCGGCTGCTCGTATTTTCTCGGGCGTTTCTGCACCGCTGCTCACAACGGAGGCCGATCTGGGCTCCTCTTTCCTTACGTGTAGCGTCTTTGTCTGGCTTCATTCTGGCCTCGCAGGACAAGTCAGGAAGTGTTCTCCTCTTCGGTGTTTTGGAAAAACTTGGGAACGATCGGGGTTACTTCTTCTCCAGATGTTTGGTAGGTTTCACCCGCGAAGCCGTCGGGTCCACGGCTTGTCTTTGTTGGGAGACTTGTGCTCACCGGTTCGGTCTCCTCGCTAGTTCTGGATCTGTCAGGATTTCCCGCCCCTCCTCATCCATCTGTCCGTTTCACTACATTGTCGTTTGTTTCCCTTTGAACTTGGTTTTCGTACCGTCTCTCTTCGCTTGTCCGCCTAGCCACCCGCCCCTCACCCGTCCTCGGTAGCCTGGGTGTTAGCCCTCGGGGTCCTGGCGTCCCCTCCTCGAGGTACGCTGACTGCAGACTGAGCCCTGGCCGTGGAGCAGCTCCGCCAGAGGTGTCCTCGAGGCCTCTGCCCTCCTCCTCCCCCTCCTCCTCCCCCTCCTCCTCCTCCCCCTCCTCCTCCTCCTCCCCCTCCTCCTCCTCCTCCTCCTCCTGCCACCCACCTCCCTCCCCTACCCTGGGGCGCTCCGGCCCCCGGGCCCCGGCAGAGCTGACAAGTGTCCCCGGATGCTGTGTCCTTGGTGGCGTGGTGGCTGTGAGGTGAACGAGGGACCATCTCACGAGGATGGATGCTCTCTGACGCGCAAATCAGGATGCACGGCCTGAGCTCTGGGGGCTCGGTGGCTTAAACGAGTGCGGCTGGAGGACACGAGCCTAGGTCGTCACGTGCCTCAGGGCCAGGCGAGGACGCGAGACCTGAGCCGTTGCTGAGCCCGGGTGTGGATGTGGCCTGGCTGGGCCCCGGTCTGAAGAGCAGCAGGTGTCTGCTGGGGGGGGTGGGTCCGGCCTTGGGCCACTGGCCCGTCCCGGTGGGCTGCGTGCTTCCCGCCCCCCCCCCCCCCCAGACCCAGGCCAGGACCCGGGCCGGCCGCTCTTGGGGGTCTCTGGGCGGAGGCCCCGGCTCACGCCCCTCTGCCCCGCAGGAGATTGTGCTGGTGGTGTTCTTTGGGACGGAGTACGTGGTCCGCCTCTGGTCGGCAGGCTGCCGCAGCAAGTACGTGGGTGTCTGGGGGCGGCTGCGCTTCGCCCGGAAGCCCATCTCCATCATCGGTGAGTTGTGCCTGCACCCAGGGGAGCTTCGCGTGAGGTTTCGGGGCGCGGGCTGACACCCTCCCCAGAAAGGGGGACCCGGCAGCCTGGGAGCGGGGCTGGGAGGTGGGCCGGGTGGGCCCGTGTGCCTGAGACAGAGGGCCGCTCTCCCGTCCGTCCGAGTGGCCCTGTCCCCCTGACCGCCAGGCCCCTTCCCCCGAGCCAGCGGTCTGGCTGTTGACACGCCGCCCTTCCCCCCCCCAGACCTCATCGTGGTCCTGGCCTCCATGGTTGTCCTCTGCGTGGGCTCCAAAGGGCAGGTGTTCGCCACCTCGGCCATCAGGTACACCTGGGCCACAAGCTCTCCCGGCTGGGGGTGCGAGGGCCGCGGGGCAGCGTGCTGGGTCTGGGTGGGGGCACGCGCTCAGGCGCCACAGCGAGGTCGGCCGCCCGGGTTTGAGAGCCAGCGAGAGCACCTCTGGGCCTGGGGCTGTGGCCTCCCCCATCTGGGGGCCTCAGTTTGCCCATCTGTAAACCGGGGTGATCCCAGGGCCGTGCCCAGAAGGTGGTCTGGGGACCAAAGGGATTTGGAGGTGGACAGGTCCCGCTGGGGCCTGGCGTGCCCCCCCCCCCAGCCCTGACCCTGTGCTTGAGGGGGGGGCGGGGAGGCTGGCACGGCGGTGAGCGGGCAGACCCAGAGCCAGGCTTTGAGGGGCCGAGCGGGGGCCCGGGGCTGTTGCGAGGCGCCTGGGCCGGTGAGTCGGGGGCAGGGGCACAGAGGTGTCTCCCCCGCAGGGGCATCCGCTTCCTCCAGATCCTGAGGATGCTGCACGTGGATCGCCAGGGAGGCACCTGGAGGCTGCTGGGTTCTGTGGTCTTCATCCATCGCCAGGTGGGTGGTCTGGCTGGGGCGCGGGGGTCCCGGCTGTGGTGCCCGCATCCTGGCCGGCCGGGCGGACCATGTGCCCGCGTTCCTTCCAGCTGGGGACAAGAGGCTGGGGGCAGAGCTAGGGACAGACGTGCAGGGTGGAGAGAGAATCTGAAAGCGGCAGGCGGGAACAGTCCCCCAACCGAAGACGGGCGCGTCACCACGGGTCTCGGGGCAGAGCCGGGTGGCCGGCGAGCCTGTGTAAGCCGGCCTGTCTGTCCAGGCGGCGGCCGGGGCCCGACCCTGGCCAGTGGGGAGACGGGTGGAGATGGGCCCCGCGTGGGCATGTGGACCACGCGGGACCCACGTGGAACCGTCTGGGACAGGCCGAGCTCGCACCGGGCAGGCCCCCGGCCCGTGCCGCCTGCCGGGAAGGTCACAGAGGCCTGGGCGGCCGTGAGTGCTCCGCTGACCCGCACCCCTGTGCCCGCACTGCCCCCAGGAGCTCATCACCACCCTGTACATCGGCTTCCTGGGTCTCATCTTCTCCTCGTACTTCGTGTACCTGGCCGAGAAGGACGCCGTGAACGAGTCGGGTCAAGTGGAGTTTGGCAGCTACGCGGATGCCCTGTGGTGGGGGGTGGTAAGTAGAGACAGGCGTCCCGGGCAGCGGAGGGGCGGGAAGCCACCACGGGGGCCGAGGGCACGGCGGGCTCGGGCCACGGGCTCCTCACGCGAACGTGGGGAAGGGTGCCCCCGGGAAGGTTTGCGCCGGGAGCTGGCAGCGCGGGGGCCCTCGCTCCGAGGGCGGGGGGGGGGGGGGGGACCCACAGCCGACCCTTCGTCTCCGGGCACGTGCCGGGGCTGGGAGCCGCTGCCCCCAGCCAGGCCGGGCCCTCTGCTGCCCTTCACCCTGGTGGGGGGAGGGGGGCGGGGTCAGACGTGTGCCCGGCCGTCTGGGAGGGTTTGCGCTGGCCCCAGGACTATCCCTGCACCAAGGAGCGCCACGTTAAGCGGCAAACAAGCACCGTGACGTGAGGGCGGGGGGACCTCCCGAGAAAGAAGTGGTCCCCTGTTCTGGCCGGGCACCAGGCCTGCCTGCGGGTGCCGTAGCTGGGCCCGGCCCGGAGAGGTGCCGGTTCCCTCCCCACGGGGCCCCCAGGCTCTCCTGGCTGTGGAGGTGGGCTCCTTGGGTGCACCGAGGACAGGGCCCGGTGCCCCAGTTCCACCTGTAAGTGGCCCTGCTGGGCTGGGCAGCTCTCGGCTCCCTGGGCTGCGAGGCTGCAGGAGAGGCGGTCACAAGGGAGAGGGCCCCACGGGGCGGGGGGCGGGCAGGGGTCCTGGCGGGTCAGCCTTGCAGGGGGCCAGGGGGACATTCCGCTGAGGACCAGTCATTGCTGTGGACAGCCAGGTGAGGCCTCAGCCAGCCACGTGCGCCCTGAGTCCTGGCCGCGTCCTCGCCGTGTCCTCGCCGTGTGGGCCGTGGAGAGACTGTTCAGGGCATGAAGGGCGCCCCTGACCACACCCTCCACCCACAGCCTGGCTTCGAGGGGAGGGGGGTTCCAGGCACTTGACTGCAGGTGGACCCGGGCCCGGGATCAGCACGCACAAGGCCCCGAGGCGGCCCGGGGCAGACACGTGCTGTGGGGAGAGACAGGGGCGTGGGCCACGGGCCGGGCCCCCACACTCCCCAGCTTTCCGTGGGGTACGGTGCTCCCTCCTTCAAAGTACTCTGGGGTGTGAGCAGCCAGTGCCCCGGGAGGGCCTCCCACGGGGCCAGGAGCGGGGGGTCAGGGAGACCACAGTGGACACCGGCCCCTGCTTCAGGCTGAGTGCGGCTGTGTGGGGAGGGGAGCCCCTTGGAGCTGGGGGTGGGGCGGCCGATGTCCGGGCTGATTGGGGAGGGGCTGAGGAGAGGGTCCTGGCCTTCACGGGGTGTGGTGACGCCTCGGGGCCAGGCCGTCCCCGGCCCTGGCCGTGTCTGTCCCCAGCCTCTTCCTTCCGGAAAAAGCGGGCCTTGCTCTCCCCTGGGGCTCCCCGCCGTCCTCCAGAAAGGAGGCCCATCCCAGTCTGTCCAGGTGCGGCAGGAAGCCACCCGGCGCCCCCCCCCCCCCCCCCCCCGCCCCGGGCGGACACATGCCCCTGCCGTGTCCGTGTTCCACGCCCGTGAGGCCGAGCACACAGAGGGGGCTCCCGATGTGGGCGAGTCTGTGTGTTTTCTGGAAGCTTCCAGCGTGCCAGGCCACTCGAGGGACCCGACTCAGGGCTGAGGAAAGCCCGGGTTCAGGCCTCCGTCTGCCCGTGCCCCCGTAGGCCCAGGCGAGGCGGGCCCCGGCAGGTCTGGGGGCGGGGAGGGGCGGGGAGGGGCGGGTCCCGGTGCCGGGCCCCGTGCGGGCACAGGCTGTCCGGAGCCAGGAGGAGGTGTGTGGGTGAGCGCCCGGGGCCCGGCTGATAAGCGGTGCCCAGCCTTGGCACCGGCCTCCCCGCCTTCCCGGGGCCGCCGAGGCTGCTCCCCTGCCCCCCGCCCTCGGCGGAGCAGCGCCCCCACTCCCACACCTGTGCAAACATCCGCCCGCCGGCCGGGAAAACGGCCCCTTTGTGCCCAGCTTGGCACCGGTGCCCCAGCCCTCGCCGTCAGCTGCAGCCCCAGCCTCGGCCACCGCGGGCCCTGGCCCGGCCATTGTTCCCGCCGGGCCCTGCGCCTCTGGGCCGCCCCGGGCCCCCCGCCCCCCGGGGGCTCCGGGGCAAACGGCTCCCATTCATCGCCGCGGCTGCCCCTGCAGCTGTCCGGGCGGGAGCGGCCCCCGAGCCTTGAGTTATGGGCTGTGTTCCTGGCGCGTCGCGGACAAACAGAGCTCAAGGAAAGCGAGACGGGGCCGGCCCCGACTGGGGCTTTGAAGCCAGTGTGGCGGCCTGTGACTGCGCCCGGCAGTCGCTCCCGACCCGCTCCCGAGGCCCGGCCCCGCTCGCCTCTCCGGTGGGGTGGGGGGCGCCGGCCCGGCCCCGAGGCGCCCTGTCCGGGACGGGCAGAGGAGGGGGTGCCACCAGGGGCCACCCCGGGGGGGCGGAGGGGGGAGGGCGAAGGCTGCTGGCCGTGCTGGGGCGGGGGGGGGGGGGGTTCCGGTCCCCACACCGGGTCCACCTCACTCCCCACGGCCGGGCCGGGGGCTGGCCAGAAGCCAGACCCGCTTCTCAGCGTGTCGCGGGCCAGAGCCCGTGAGGGGGCGTCTGGGCCGCGGGAGTCCGGCGGGTGGGTGGGAGAAGGGCTGTGGGTGCCACGCGGGCGGCCCCGGGTGTCCTCAGCACGGAGGTCCAGCGGTGTCCGTGGTACGAACGAAGCACGGACGGGCCCGTGGAGCGGTTCCGTCCGTGGCCCCGAGGACAGTGGCTGTACCAGGCTCCCGGGGCGGCTGTAACCAAGTCCCACAGACCGGGGCGCTCAAAGCGTGAGAGACGTGTCCTCCCCCAGTCTGGAGACCAGAAGTCCGAGATCAAAGCCTGGGCAGGGCTGCGCCCGCCACGGAGGCTCTCGGGGAGGGTCCTTCCTGCCCGTGCTAGTTTCCGGGGGGTTCGGGCGTCCCCGCGCTGGTGGCCGCATCTCCTGCCTCTTGTAAGGACACTTGTCGTTGGCTTGGGAACTGCCTGGATGAATGAAGCAGGACGATCTCAGCTCGGGATCTTAACGTGACCACCTCGACAGAGGCCCTGTTTCCCAAGGCACTCCCATTCCTAGGGTCTCGCGGACACGAACGTTGGGGGGATGCTATTCCGCAGCCCGGGACCGCCGTGTGCCGGCCAGACTTCACGAGAAGTCCCCTCGCCTCCCCCAGCCCCAGTCCCTAGGTTGTCCAGCGAGGGTGGCAGCTCAAAGGCTGCGTGTCTCCCCCGCCCCCCCCCGTGCCCCCACGCCGGGTGGGGACGCCCGGCTCTGGTGTGCAAGCCCCCTCTTCCCCCAGGTGTGGCGCCCCGTGCCTGGCTGCTGAGGTGTTTGGGGAGGATTTAAGACCTTTTTCTGTGCCCTTGGAACAAAATGCGTTTGTTTGTGTTAAAGTTTGAGTGGAGGGAAAAGCCGTTTTTGCAAACACGGGCTCCTCTGTTTAGCGCCCGGGGGTCTCTAAAATCGGGAGGCTGCTGGGCTCTGTTTACCCCCCGCGTCTAAATTTAGAATTTAGCGCAAAAACGCTGGAAGCCCGTCCCTGCGTTTCAGCCCGACCCTTGCCACTCTCGGCAGCTGGCGGCTTCAGAGGGGTCCGGGCTCCGGGGCTCCTACATCCTGGTGGTGTGAGGTCACAGGGGTCTGGGGGCTGAGGAAGGGCCTGCGTGAGGACAGGACCCCCCTCCCCCCCGAGACGTCCACGTGCACCTCATCTGAAGCTGGAAAAACCGAGGCCCTGGGCCCCCCAGGGTGGCAGGCCAGGCCCCCAGCCCAGCACTCAGACCCCACCCGTTCCAGGCCTCGTTCTCTGCTGGAGCTCTCCGCAAAGCCTGAGGGTGCCGTGCAGCTGGGAAGCGAGGTCCGCGGGACCCCAGGCACAGACTTGTGCCCGTTAGACATCAGGTAGGGGTGAGCGTGGTGGGCTCTGGGAGCCTTCCCCAGGGAAGGACCCGGACAGTGGGTTTTGCAGGATGCGTAGGAGTGCGCAGGGTGAGCACATCTTCTTGTACTCGCTGTGCACTGGCTGATCCCTGGGGAGGAGTCCTCACGTGACCTGGTAGGCCCAGTGAGGGTGGTACACGGAATCGATCTCTTCTTGGGGCGGGGGGTTCAGCTCATGTCAGTGAGGGTAGGAGCTTTCCAGCTTCGGCCCCAGGGAGAGACACGTGGTCAGCCTCAGGAGACAGGAAAACAGGAAGCCGTGGTCAGGAGCGGGGGGCAGAGCCACACGTGGAACTGCATCTCAGCCGCACGGCTGACCGCGTGTGCGTCCTGGTACAGGTCGCCCAACCTCCGTGAGCCCATCTGCAAACTGGGTACAAAATGCGGGCCTCTGGCCACAAACTGTGGGAGAAGCCAAATCAGCGAGGACACGGGAGGTCTGGGGCCCCTGGGGCCCCAGGCGCCCGGCGAGGAGGCAGCGGAGGCGGGCTGCACATTGTGGGGGCCTGTCACCAGCCCGTGTTCTCTGGGCTTCCCCCAAAGGCAGACGCTTGCGACAGACCCTTAGCAAGCTAACTCACGCTACGGTGTTCATGGCTGCCGTGATGCCCCAGTCACACCCCTTAGTCCTTCTGCCTTTGAGAGTCCTGCTCCGCCCCTGACCGGCTCCCCACCTCCAGCACCTTCCTCACAGGATGGCCCCTTTCCGTGCATGTGTTTTGGCCTCCCGGAACCCCAAGGACCCCCACGCTTCTGATCCCCATCCCAGGCCCTGGGCCAGTCCCACCGCAGGGAAGGGGCTCGGGAATGAATGACGCCCTTCATCGGGCCTGGTGGCGGAGACAAGGAGGGCGGGCCACGGAGCGCACAGATGCCTCCTCAGCTGCACCGACGAACTGGGTCCGGGGCCAGCGAGCACGTGACTGGTCCGGTCCTCAGTTTCCCCGTCCATAAGATGGAGGGGCCGCAGAGTGGCTCCGAGGGCTGACGTGGGGCTCTCCGCGGGGGCTGCAAGCCCAGGAGGGCAGCAGATGTGTCTGTGGCCCGGAGCGCCAGGGTTTCCGTGAAGGGGAAGATACGCTCACTGAGAGGCTCTGATCTGCGTGGGTCTGGGTTTGTTTATTGAGTCCTTCCCACGGAAAGGAAGCCTGGCCGGGTGGTTCCCTGGCCCCCGCATGCGTCTGTCCCCTCCACGACCGCTTCCCGCCAGCCGGGCTGGGGCCCCACAGGGGCTGGTGCCGGGCGCACCCTCAAGACAAGCGCCCGAGAAGCCTGCTGCCCGAGGTGTCCCGCCATCCACCCGGCCCCCCACTCGGTCTGTGACTCTCCCGACCCCGGCCGTGTCCTTGCAGCCTCCTCGGGGCAGGCTGGTGGCACAGCGTCCGGCCCGGGGTTTGCTCTGCAGCCTTCCCGGGGTCGTGGGAACGTGCCCGCTCAGTCACTTACCAGAGGTGAGGCCTCGCGCACCGTGACTGCCCTCTCGGCCTCAGTCTCCCCCTCGGTAAGATGGCCCCTACCTCACGACACTGTCACAGTCGGCCAGCGGTGCGAGCCCCTGAGTGTACCCGCCAGCGTGGTCCTCACGCCTGCTCGCGGACGGACAGCCATGACGTCTCCGGCGGGCAAGGCCCGTGGGGTGGCCGCGGGCCACCCGCCTCCCCGGCAGATCGGGGGTTTCTGGGCTGGCCCTCCCGTCTCGCTGGGGGCCCACAGGGCCTCCCGCGCCAGGGCGGAGTGTGTGTGAGGGGAGGCTTCCAGGTGTCTCCACGTGTGAGCAGAGACACAGAGGCCAGCACGCGCCCCCGCGGCGGCTTCCAGAGGCCGGGGACAGCTCGGTCCCCTGCCCCCACAGGCCTGTCCCCGGGGCCACACGGCCCTGTCCCCAGCGGTCATGCTGGGTCCCCCCACGTTTGCGGGCCCGGGCGTGCACATCTGCCCCTGGCGCGCCCCGGTCAGGGGTGCGTGGCAAGCGCTGGGCAGTTAGTACCCTCCCGCAGCTGCCCGTGTCTCTGAATTCGGGGAAAAACAAACAGCTCTGTGGGGATGGGCCGTTTCCTCCAAGAGCCGAAGGACGTCGTTAACTTGACAAAGCAAGTCTGTGATGGGGTCTGAGAGGCGTGTGCCCTCCCCAGGGTGGGGGATGCCCGGTCGGGCACTCCTGATCTCCGCCGGCCGGCCGGTCCCCAGGAGCCCCAGCACCCCAGACGGCGCAGGGCCAGGGAATGGCACGAGGGGGCCGCCCTGCGGGGTGCGGGCGTGGGGGGACAGGGCAGGGGCGGCCTGGACGGCCCTGGGGGCTAGTGGGGCAGGGTCCCCGGAGACCCTCTCCCCCAGCAGACAGACCTCACCCCGTCCGCAGCCCCAGCTCTGCCTTCGCTCCGAGCACCCGGGCCCTCGGCGCAGGCAGCTGTGGGCCAGGCCTCACACATGGGGCGCAGGCCTTCCGGGGAGGACGGCCCGCAGCCGAGGGGCGGCCCCCGTACCTGCCAGCTGACTGTCAGGCTTGCCCCTGGCTCCGCCCCGCCGGTACCCACGCCGAGGCCCAGGCGTGCGCGGCCCGCGTGCAAGTCCCGGAGCGTGGAGGGCTCGGCGTGGGCGCCGGCCCCTCCTTACGTGCCCTCGCTCCTTCCGAGCGTGCGTGAGATGCTCGCACGCGTGTGTGCTGTGCCGCCTGTGTGGGGGGCACGTTTGTGGGCACGCACCCACCTCCACGGGCTCGGCTGGTCCCTTCGAGGGGCCGGGCGGTAGGCAGCTCAGTGCGCTTGGTGCTCGCGGCAAGATGTGTGGTTTTGAGGGACGGTGACGTCGCAGGAGGCCCAGGACCACGGCAGGCGCCCTGGGCCAGGCTCCACAGCGGCCGGCCCCTTCGTGGACGCCCAGTGCTTGTCTGGACCCGCCGCGTGCTGATGCGCTCGCTGGTGCCACCGGGCCTCCTGCGCCGTGGCCCCTCTTGCTGCGAGAGGACACATGTGTCCCTGCCTGCCTGTGGCCCCTGGGTTCCTCCTTCCGTGCCCCGTGGCTGGTGGAAGGCACCCACCGGGGTCCCGGGACGGACGGCGATGAGGCGGACCTCGCCACTTCCCGCCTGGGCCTTGCTCTCTGTCGGAGTCTGTTAAACGGGCCTCCGGGGCACCGGCCCTGCGTCCCGCCTTCCTCTGGGACTCCTCCGGGCAGGATGTCAAGTGAAGGCCCCGCCCAGACCTTCCTGGTCCTGCCCTGGGCCTGGCCTGGAGGCTCCAGAGGGGAGAGGCCGGGCTTCCCAGAACGGACTGGCCGTGACCACAGGGCCGGCACAGGAGGACCTCAAAGGCAGAAGGCCACGTGGCCACTCTGGGCCACCGAGCCTGCTGCCGTGCCGTGCCGTGCCGTGCCGTGCGGGTGTGAGGCCCCAGGTCCCCGGGCCAGGCTCCTGCAAAGCCCACGGGCGGCCCCAGGCCCCAGACGCCAGGCAGGCGGGGCAGCCAGGGCGCGTGCTCACGTCCTGCAGGATGTCTATTCAGGCTCACTCCGGAGGCCCCAGGGGACAAACCTCAGAGGCAAGCAGGACGCAAGCCTGGGGGGCGGGGGCGGGGGCGGGGGCGGCCCTGGGCCTGTGGGCCCACCGCAGGCTCTGCCGGTCGGCTCCCCCACCGAGAAGAAGGCTCGAGCTGCGTCTGGTCCTCTCGGAAGAAGGGCGACTGGAACATCTGGCGCCCGGGGCGGCGTCAGGAAGCGAAGCATCATCCCCGTCCGGGCTCCTGGTGCAGGACCAGCCTCAGTGCGCACTTCCGGCCTCCCGGGGGCTGCGGCACGGCGACGTCGGTGGCCCGGGGGGCGGACTCCTGCGGGCTGGGGCAGGCCCTCCCGTGGGGCGGGCCCCCTGGCCGTGCGTCTGGTGGCAGGCCCCCTGCGCACGCCCGGGGACCCGCTTCCCGTGAGGCACCGGGTCTGGGGGACCCCGGCCGTCTGCAGGGCTCGCGCCGGCATGGTCTGAGCCTCGGCCGTCCCGGTGGTGGCGGCTGGAGCTCCGCGTCTGTGTCGGCAGAGTGGTGGGTTCGGGCCCGACGGTCACCCGTCCCGAGGCTCTGGGCCTGACCGCCGCCCCCCTGCACCTCCCGCAGGTCACGGTCACCACCATCGGCTACGGGGACAAGGTGCCCCAGACGTGGGTCGGGAAGACCATTGCCTCCTGCTTCTCTGTGTTTGCCATATCCTTCTTCGCGCTCCCGGCGGTAGGTGCTGCCGCCTCCTCCGGGCTCCCGGGCGGGCAGGGTCCCCCCGAGAGCAAGCCCACTCACAGAGGCCCCTGGGAGTCCCCTGCCCCCGCTGCTCCTGGAGGGTGCTTTGCAGCAGGTGTGGGTGGAGGCCGGTGGGGCGCGGCCGGCGCATTCGGTCCAAGGGGTCTCGGGGAGACACCGACAGCAGCCTCCAGGCGAGGGCAGAGGCGGAGTCTGTGCGCCTGGTGGGGGCGCTGGTTCCCTTGCGCGGTGGCCTGGGCCCCGCTTTGACCCATGTCCTTCCGAGCAATCACAGATCACGAGGGCCACACCTTCTAGCTCCCCGAGCGCGTGGAGGTGTGCGTGTCACATGTGTTTGGGGCACCTGCTGTGTGTGGTGAGCGTGCGTGGGTTGTGTGTGTGCTCTGTGGTCCCCTGCGTGTGTCACACGGAGCACGTGTGCATCTATGTGTGTGCGTGATTGATCCCCTGTGTGGACGGAGAGCTCCCTCCCTGACGAGCCGGCCCCATCCATCCCGTTGGCGATCCTGGGGAGGGGGCCGCCTCCTGCCCGAGCCAGCGCCCCGGTGCTGCCCCGTGTCCCCAGCACCTGTGCCCCACAGGCCGGGCCGGGTGGTGGCTGCCTGCGTGGACGCGAGCCCCCGTCTCTGCTCCTTCCCAGGGGATTCTCGGCTCCGGCTTCGCCCTGAAGGTCCAGCAGAAACAGAGGCAGAAACACTTCAACAGGCAGATCCCGGCTGCAGCCTCTCTCATTCAGGTGACGTGCCTCCCGTCCTTAACGTCCGGCCTGGCATCGGCGGGTTAAGTGCAGGCTGGCGTCCCTTCTGGGAACCAGGAACTACCCTCGGCCACAAAGCTCACGAGACCTTCTTGCTACGGGTCCCTCTGGAACACAGATGAGCCCGTGCTACCACACAGACACGCTCGGGCCTTCTGGGAAGCGTGGGCGATGCCGACAGGGTGGGCACGGGAATGCGGGGCGCCCACCTCCCTCCCTGGAGGTCCTGTTGGAAGAGTGGGTCCTGGGGGGGGCGGGCCAGGGGACAGGGATGTGCCCTGGCCCGTCCCGGGTTGGGGTGAACTTGCTGTGGGCCCCTCACCTTCCAGCCACAGTGGCCTCCTTTCGTGGTCACCCCCCTGCTCGGCACAGGGCGAGTCTGGGAGGGAAACCCCAAGGGTCTAGGGCCCTGCTTGTGCAGCACGGGTACCTCCAGGGTATTCCCCACATCCCACGGGGCTAGGGACTCCCAGGTGACAGCAGGTGAGGCCTGGCGAGCCGACAGCACAGCCACACTCTGGGTTCACAGGCCCCTCAGTACCCAACGGGGACCCAGAGGCCACTGTGACAAGGCCTGGGTGCTGGAAGAGACAGAGGCTAAGAGCGGCGGCGGAAGGAGGGTGGCCTGGAGCCCCTGGATGCTCAGTTCTGTGACCCCAGGCTCCCAGATACACCAGAGGACGGCTGGCTCTTAATTTAGCGGAACAAAGACTTAGGCCGAAAACTGGGTCCCAGACGGTTACCGGCCCCTGCCCGGGGGCAGAGCAGGGATGAGCGGGCTCAGGTCTCGCCCGGGGAGCGGCTTGGCGGGGGTCCTGGGGCACAGGCCCTGTGGGTGTCCAGCCGTACATGTGGGGACCTCAGCCACACCCAGTGCCGAATGCCCCTCAGGGACGGTCCTGGGGTCACCCCCGGGGCCCTGGTCTCCTTCGCCATCCGCCCCGGGCAGGGCCCCCTGCACAGGCAGCAGCCACCAGGTTTCGCTCAGCCAGGGGCGCCCCCTCATTCCTCTGAAGCCCTTCCGGACCCTTCCGGAACCCACCGTCTGGGGCCTGGACGGTGGACCTGGACGGGAAGGAAATAGCAGCCGCAGCCATAAAGCCGAGGGGCCGGGCCCCCTCAGGCCTGGTTTTACGGCCCACAGCTTCTCCTTTCGGGGAGACCATAAATCAGGCCCGTAAAACCAGCCCGGGCCGCCGTGGGCAGGCTGCCGGCGGGAGGGGAGCACGGCGGGGTCCTGGCGGAGCCGGTGCTCGGGGGTGAGCACCCCTGTGAAGCCCGGGCTCGGGTGCTGAGCTCGAGGGGTGCGGACACGTCCGCCACGGCAGGACTGGGGCCCAGAGGAGGGAACGCGGACCGGACCCGGGCGGGAAGCAGGCGGCGGCCTTACGTTTGTGGGGATGGTGGGACACAGAGGTGGCACGTGGCCGTGGAGGGGCCAGGCCTGTGGCCGTCCCCTGAGCGTCCCGGGCAGGGAGGGCTGCTGTGTCTGTCCAGGTCCCCATCCTGGGTGGTGTCACGGCCTCCCACGAACCCTGCCAGCTCCCCTGTCTGTCCCCTGCTGCCTACCCGGACATGGCATGTCCTCCACTCGGATCCCGTGCAGTGGTGTCCCCTCCTCTGGGTCATTCCTGTGTGGCGGTCGCCACGGGCATCTCTCTAGGATGTGGGTCCAGGGCTCCCCACGGCGGCAGGCCGTGCCCGGGCTCCGGGACCCCATATGTGGGCCTCTGGGAGGGGCCCGCCCCCCCACACCCCCTGCCCCCCTGCCCCCCTGCCTGGTGTCCCACAGGCCCCGGGTGTCCTCAGTGTCTGTGTCCGTCCCTGCACCCGCCGTGCGTGCCCGGAGGAGAGGCAGCCGAAGGGTGTCTGCGTCTGCGGGTGGGGCCTCCGTGGCGCCCGAGCCATGGGTACCGGCCCGTGGGTTAGGCTGTGAGCCGCCTGGCGCGGGAGCAGCCCCGGGAGGTGGGGGGCTGGCACGCAGGCCAGGGTGCGGGCGGGCCCGGCGGCTGACCGCGTCTCCCCTGCACTTGTTCAGACGGCGTGGAGGTGCTATGCAGCTGAGAACCCCGAGTCCTCCACCTGGAACATCTACGTCCGGAAACCCACCCGGAGCCACACCCTGCTGTCCCCCAGCCCCAAGCCCAAGAAGTCCGTCATGGTAACAGCCCCCACCTGCCTCCTGCAGGGATCCCTCATGAGCGGGGGGTGGGGTGGGGGGTGGGGAGGCCCTGGGGGCCACGGCTGCTGGCCGGGGTTCGGCCCTGGCATTTCAGTGGCGCCACATCAGGACACTGGTGCCACTCTGGGCCCTGGGGGTGGGCGCCTGTGGTGGGTCCTGCCACCTGGGGGTCCCCCTGGCTCGGGGCCACGTAGGGCTGGTGCTCCCAGGCCAGGACTATGGGAGGCCCACAGGGGGCGCCCCCGGGAACAGGACGGGCTGGGTTCTGGCCAGAGGTTGGGAACAAGGCTCTTGAGAGGGCCCTGATGTCAGGCTTTCTGTGCCGGGGACAGCGGGTGCTGGTCAGGACGGAGGTCTCTCCCCAGCTCGGGGAAGTCGGTCTTCGGGTCGTGGTGCAGGGGGCTCGGGCAGGCTCTGAGCAAGAGCGTCACGATGGGGCCAGTGTGGGGACTGAGGGGGGCACCCAGGCCTCCCGTTGCCAGCCGCCCCTGACGCCTCTGCACTCGCTGTTCCCTTGCCAAACACCCTCACCGGCTCCCACACCTCCTCCTCCACGTCACCTTTGCCGGCCCCAGCCTGTCCCCCCGATGGCCCCCACCGCGTGCCGGAACTCCCGGTGGCCACAGCCCTGGTCCCCACGTGCCCGCTTGTATGTTTACCTGTCCGGTTTCCCGTCCGCCGGCCCCTTCAGCCCGAGCCCCCAGGCAGCGCCTGTGCCGAGCCCCCCACAGCACCCCGTCTGCTGGCCCTGAGGCCTGGCTCCCTGGCTGGTGCCCTTGGGGGCTGCTGAGGGGTTCTGGGGCTGGGGACCCCCGGGAAGCGCCAGCTTACTGCTCGTGGTCTTAGGTAAAGAAGAAGAAGTTCAAACTGGACAAGGACAATGGGGTGAGTCCCGGAGAGAAGACGCTCACGGTCCCCCACATCACATGCGAGCCTGTGTCAGAAAAGCGGAGGCCAGACCACTTCTCCGTGGACAGCTGCGACAGCTCTGGTGAGGAGCCTTCGCCCAGGGTGGCGGTGTGGGGACGGGGATGGGCGCTCAGCTCCCACTGACCTGGCGTCCGCCCGCCAAGGCCCTGCCCTCCCCCCACAGACCCCACCCCGGAGGGACCCTTCCTCCGGCTCTGTTGCAGACTCTGGGCTGCGGGTGCCGGGCCCCGCCTCGGTCCCACTGTGCGGCCAGTGCCCCATGCCGGGCAGAAGGGAGGTGGCCCATGCGTGCGGACCCCCCGGTCTTGGTGGGGGGGGGGGGGGCGGGCGTCCCGAGCCAGCGCTGCGTGCCCGCGTCTGTCCTCGACACCGTGTGCCTCTGCTCGTGCGTCACCGCCGTGTGGGTCTCTCCCTCCTTGGACCTCTTCCCGGCACCCACCAGAACGTGCTAGCACATTGGCAGTCGGGAGGGCAGTGTCACTGTCTTAGACGTGGCAGAAGGGGGACAAGCGTATATTGTTCCTGACCCTTTGTGCTTACGGGCGCCTGGCCCGCCAAGTGCTTGGTTCTCGGGCGGCTGACCCCCGGTGTTTCCTCCTGCATTTGGTCACAGTCCCCTGGAAGAAGGGCAGAAAGTGTTCCGGAAAAGGGCTGCGGCTGCTGCCTGCTCCTTGGGGCTGTCGGTGGACCGGGCGGGGGCGCCCACCCCGCCGGGCACCGGGCCACCGTGGCCCCGTCGCAGGCTGTTGGGATTCCGCTCTGGCCTGAATTTGGCCACATCGCTGGTGAGCCCCCGGGACGCGCTCCCCGCCGCCCCCCGGAGTGGGCACAAGGAACAATTGTGCCAATGAGTGCCCGGCGGCCCCCCCAACTCCGGATTCAGGGGCAGGACCATTGTCGCGATGCAAATGGGGGCTCTCTGCAAATGCTAATGGGCAGGTCGGGGTGGGTAGAAGCCTCTCGTGCTGTTTGCTGAGTGTGGAACCGTCCATTCAGCCTGCTTGCTGTTATTAAGTACCCAGTGCCGCCTGCAGAATGTTAATGAGGCACGAGTGCAGGGACAGTCAGGCACCCTTTGTGGGGTGCTTTCGCAGGGAGTCTTCCTTTCCCGCCAGCACGAGTCAGCCCAGCCCGGAGCCGCTGTGTTTCCGGGGCCTCCGCTGTGGGCCCCGAGTGGCCCCCAGCCTACGGGCGGTACCCGGGGCTCTCGAGAGCCCTGGTCAGGGGAGAGGGGGCCTCATCCCGGCCAGGGCCCGCAGCCCCAGCCCCCACATGGCAGGGCACAAGCAGCCACGCTGAGTACCCCCCCACACACACACCGGCCGCACCGAGGCCTGGCGCCCGAGCCTCGTGCCGCACCCCTGCACACCCCGCCCTCCAGGCTCCCGTCCGCATTTCTCGTGCAGGTTCCAGCCCCCGGCTGCTCACGCTGTCCTGGTCGTCAGGACCCTGCTCCGTGCGCGTGAGGATGAGGCCCCGGGGCGAGGCGGGCCTTGGCATCAGGCAGGAAGACACGCGGGCGTCTGGGGCACGAGCACCCGGCTCGGCCTGGTTGGGCCCGCAGGCTTCCTGGAGGAGGTGGTGTTAATGCTGAGTACAGCTGGCCGGGGAGGGGGAGGAAGGATCAGCGGCTGTGATGGAGTTGCCGTGGGGGAGCAGCCACGCTTCCGGGCGGGATCACGTCGTCGCCCGCCACCTGCACTCCTCAGGTGGGGTGGGTGTGGGGCCTCCCTCCTGTGGAGAGGCCCACGTGGGCTCCTGCCGTGCTGACCCTCCTTCCTAAGACGGGAGAGGTGCCCAGGAGCCTGCGGGTGTCGGACGGGTGCTGAGAGCCCACGGGGCAGGCGTGGCTGCGGGCAGCCTTGTGCCCTCTGAGGCTCGCCCAGGAATGGCACGGATGGGGACAGGGCAGGACAAGCCTCGGGCCAGGCCAGCGCCTGGAGTGACGTGGTGGCTGTGGGGCTGGGGGTCAGAGGAGTCAAGGCCAGCGGGAGGAGCTCCCGTAGACCCGGGCAGCCTGGGGGCGACCCCTGAGGGCAGGCGGGCCGTGAGGCGCTGGGGGCACCCTCACTTCCATCTCAAGGTGGTCAGAGCCGCCGAGTCCCCAGCCTGCGTGGGGCCTGCCGCTCACGGGCCCGATTCGGGGGACGCAGTCTGCGGCCCCACCCACCGGGCCTGGCCTGTCGCCCTCCCCTCGGGTGGCGGCCCTCACGGGGACTATGGGCCCCGCGCTCCGGATCCCACCCCACCCCCCTCACACGCCGCCCCTGCCCCGTGTCTTGCTTGTGGATCCCCTGAATCCGTCGCTTGTTGGGTTCGTGGACACTTGCCGATATTTACCAGCAGATCCGCTGGATTCCGTCTCAGGGTTTAACATCCTTCTTCCTGAAGGCCCTTCGGCAGTTCCTTCAGTGACGGTCTGTTGGGGGTCAACCCGGTCTTTGCCCCGAGCCTCCGTGTTCCGACTTTGCTGTCGGATGGGGGTCTAGCTGGGGGAAGGTTCCGGGTTGAGATGCGTATTCTCTGTGAACGCTCGGCAGGCGTGTTGTCCAGCTGTGCGGCCGTCCTCGGGAGTGGCCCGGCCCCCTCTGGAGACTTCGAGGGCCTTCCCTTGGACGTCGGTGCTGGGTGGTTCCGGGACGGTGACCCAGGGCGGTGGATTATCTCTGTTCGTCCTGCTGTGATAAACCTGCGGGTTTGTGTCTTTCATCCGGTGTGGAAAGTTAGCACAGTCCCGTCACAGGTTACCGCCTTCCCTAAATGCTCTGACCTGCCCCCGAAACGCCTGCCTGACCCCCGCGTCCTGGCCTCCCGGGCCGTCTCTGGTATTTTCCTGCTCAGTCTCCCTGCACTGCATTCTAGCAGCTTCCTTCCAGTTTGCTAACTGCGCAGCTGTGTCTAACCCACGGGTTAATCCACCCGCCAAGATGTTAGTTTCCGTTACTTCTGCGCCTCCGCGGGTGAGGGCGTCATCTGCTTGGCCTGTGTCTTCCTCGTGACTTACAACTTGGAATTTCCGAGTCATGTGAACGCACTCATTCCATCACCAGGGTGACGTCACGTCACCGCCCGCGGTTCTTGGAGAGTCTAACTCTGCTCCCTGTGGCTCCCCCAACTTTTTCTCACGACGGCTTGTTTCCTCATGGGTCTGTAAGCTTGGGCTCCTTCTCGTGGGCCCCCCCCGTGCGCCCTGTTGAGGGGACGCCTCTCTGGAGAAGCTGTCCCTTGCGCAGGGTGCCCCCGTGAACCTGTGCAGAACGTTTGTGGTGCGGGTTTATAGGCACGGGGTTTTCTAGACGACCGTGAGGGGTCAATGCGAACCCAGCCTCTTGTCCGAACGAGCCTGTCCCCACGTATCGGGGGAGGCTTTTTACTTTTATTCTGAGAAAACAGGCCAACACCAACGAATTTTCTTTTTTCTCCGCATTGGCCAGTGCGCTGGCTGGCTCGCTGGCTTCTCTCTCGCTTTGTGCGTGTGATTTGAGTGCGCCCTCCCGCCGTCCCTCATCCAGTCCACACCGTGGCTCCTGGCGTGAGCGGACGCCGTGCTGCCCGCACACGGCTGCCGTTCCAGAGGCGGCTTCACCCCTGGCCCTCGGGGACGCCCCCCGTGGAGCCCACAGGAGACGTTTGCTCGTTCCAGCGAGCTCATTTGGGAGTTCGTAGAGAGAGGCCTTTGACGAAACCAGGTCTACTCGTTGCCGAAATCCAGGTCCTCGTCCTGGCGACAGAGTGTCCCCAGCAAGGGAAGCCCTGAGCTCCTCCACGGCAGAGGGCTGGGCGGTGACGCTCCGGGTTGGAACTTCCCTGGGGGTCCCTCGAATCACGAGGAGAGTTTTAACACAGACCCGGGCTGCCCCCACTGAGATTTCAGGTCCCAGGGTGTGCAGGGAGGCCCGGGGGCGTGTCCGTAACGGGTCCCCAGGTTACTCTGGGCGCCGTCCCTGTGACCCTGAGGATGAGGCCGGGCACCGGGCTTCTGTGGCTTCCAGGGCGGCCTCACCTGGGTTGGAGGAGAAGGTCCTCGTTTGGGGCCCCGTCCTGGCCCCCGCACCGGGGTTCGGGTTGGCCATTCATTATAATGGCTCTCTGTCGATAGAAGAGAGGGAGGATCTCGGCAAAGACCACCCCCGAGTCAGCTCCAGCTGACACACTTAGCGAGGAAAGACGGGCTGCTGTCCCCCTGCAGTCGGGATCTTGGCGAGGATGCCTGCTCTTATCAGTTCTGCTCTGCCTCAACCTGAGGTTCTAGCCTGCAGGACGGTCCAGAAGCAGAAATCCCGGGCAGACGGTCCAGAGGCGGAAACCCCGGGCGCCCAGGCCGGGAAGGAGCAGGTGAGTGGAGCCGGGTCAACACTCAAACGTCACGGCTACACCTGTGTCCCAGCAGCCCGTAATCTGAGGTCGACGGTGTTTACGGTAACATCGAAAGCATGGCATCCTGGGGCGCCTGGTGGCTCAGTCGGTGGAGCGTCCGACTTCGGCTCAGGTCACGAGCTCGCGGTTGACGAGTTCGAGCCCCGCGTCGGGCCCTGTGCTGACGGCTCGGAGCCTGGAGCCCGCTTCGGATTCTGGGTCTCCCTCTCTGTCTGCCCCTCCCCCGCTCACGCTCTGGCTCTCAAAATAAATAAATAAACATCTAAAAAAATTTAAAGATTTATATGAAAAGCAGGCCGGGTTTGGACATTCACCCAAGAAGATGTACAGATAAGCACGTGAGGATATGTTCCGCACCGTCAGTTATTAGGGAAGCGCAAACTAAAACCACAATGAGACGTTACCACGCGATTATATTGGCTAAAATTAAGAACGTTTTACCGCGTGTCGTGGTTTCACGAGGGAAGCTTCCATCACTCACGCGAGTGCTGCCCAGGACGTGAGCACCGAGCCCTTCACGCACTCCCGCTGGACACTCGAACGGCACAGCTGCTCTAGAGAACAGGCTGCGAGTTTCTGAGAACATTATGTGTGCACCTGGCATATTATCCAGCCATTCCGTTCCTGAATGAGCATCCAGGAGAAAAAAGAACAGAGAGCAGATGTGTATACGGACGCTTGGACATGGAATATCACCGTCGTAGTGTTTTCTGAAAACTGGAAACAGTGCAGATACCCCTCGTGGTTTAGCCCACCCAGTGAAATAGTCCTCAGAAATCAGAAAGGACGAGCCATGAGTATACACACCGGCCTGGATAAATGCCAGAATAATGATGGTGAGCGAAAGAAGCCAGACTGAAAGGAAGGAAGGAAGAAAGAGCAAGGGGAAGGGGGGGCAGGGAGAGAGAAAGAGAAAGAGAGAGAGAAAGAGAGGAAGGAAGAAAAGCAAAGAGTACATGTTGCTTATTCCATCTGTGTGAAGGCCCGGGAAGGGCAGACTGGTCTGGGACCACAGGGCCAGCAGGTGTGCGGGCGCGATTGGGTTGGGAGGAGGAGAAGGGCACAGGGAGACCTGGGGCCGATGGGTATGTTCACGATCTCGATCGTGACGACGTTGTCGCGTGTCAAAAGTTACCGAGCGGCACGCTCTAAACACGGCCACTTTGTTGTGTGTCCGGCATGCTTCAGTGAAAACGTAAAATAAAAATATCGTGCGTAGCAAAAACAAAATCCCAATCCATTTCTTAAATGATGATCTGGAGAAAATAGTCGCGGCTCATATTGTACACGTGGGGCTAATTTCACCCAGATACCAGGAAGCTCTGTGAGTCATGAAGACAAAAGGGTAAAAGCTATAAAAACAGGTCTGGAGAAAAGGAATCCCGAGATTCTTACCAATGGACAGATGCCAATAACCTCAGTGGCGATCACAGAAATGTAAATTAACGCGACGGGAGCTGTATTCATCTATCGAGCCTTTGAAGAGTGAGGAGCCTCGTGGGCCAAGCACGCACGAACCCTCAAGCTGAGTCACCACGTTGGGCGGATAAACGGATAGAGGCTCTACGGAGACAAAAACGGCCACTGCCGTGAAAATTTGAGACGTGTACGCCCTTGAACCCTTCCAGAAACGTATTCCGCACTTGCGTTGCACGTCTGCAAGACGACCCGTTGTCCGGATGCTCATTTCTGCGGTCGTTAACCGGCAAAAGGTAGCCAACCGTCTACACCTGCGGGTGGACACCCCCTTACGGGAAGCACGGTGTGCGCGTTGAACCCGTGAGACGTGTCCGCGGCGTGCCCCCCTCCCCCGACGGCTGATCGCGGAGGCGACTGTACCTCAGGCTCGGAAGAGGAGGCCGTCTGCCACCACGTCGGCGCGGACGCAGTGTCTGCACCGGGGAGACCCGCCCACCTTGTCGCGCGTCCCACACCCGTTGGAAAACAGCTCCGGAGTCCCCTTCTCCAGGGGCTCAGCAGCGCAGCAAAGTTGTAAAACCATCTGGGCCGGTACGTGTGCTCAAGGAGATCTTTAATTTCTTTTTAAAAGTCTGCTTTATGGTAATTTGTTCTAAATAAATGTGCTGCCTCTTTGGAGGTAATTTATTCATTGCTCTTTAATCCTCAAGGGTTTCAATTATGTTGCCTCTTGGTGGCAAGTTACTTCTAGTGAGTTGAGTTCTTCTCTGTCAGCTCTTTGTTTCTTGCCTGAGCTTTGAGTTTTGCCTGTTTTCCCTCTAAGCTCATGAGACATTTATCTGCTTTATGTATGTATATATATATATATATATATATATATATATATATATATATATAATGTATATAATAATTATATATTTAACATAATATTTGTTATACATTATCTTATACATATTTATACACAATAGCATGTATCATATATATTTATAACATGTATTATTTATATTCTATTATATTAATCTTTATAATAATAATATAATATTTAATATATATAATATATAACGTTTACTTTCTTACCCGAAAACTACCATTTCACTGTTTTTGTTTTCTATTTCCCCAACTTGGGCTTTTATATCTATGTATCCCCTCTTCCTGATTATTCATTTTTTTAAAAACTTGAGTGAGACGCGCACCTAGTGTATCTAAAGTCTCTCTTCTACGAGGCGTTTTAGAAGTCACATATATTTTCCTCTGATGGCAGCGTTAGCTGTGACGTACATCTTACTGTGAAACGTGTTCCTTTTTGTCGCGTTCTTGGTCGCTTTTACGTTTTGACTTTCTCTTTGGTCTAAAGAAATGTTTTCCTGCTTTTGAAGCAGAACATGTTTTATCGCTGTTATTTCTAACTTAACAGCCTTATAGTGAGAGGACGTGGGCTGCGAAGTATTTGCTTTTACTAAGTGAAGATTTTCTTTGTGTCCAAGGGCAAACATAAAAGCATTGCTTTTGTAAATGTTCCTTGGACTTGTTAAGGTTATATGCTCTGTTTGTAAAACAGAGTTTTATTTGTGTACTCAGACAAGATAACACGTACGTTGCGATGGATCGCACACACACGCGTGGATGTGTCCATAGCATCATTGTGATCTGTCCCACCTTCCCTTATTATCACTACTATTTTTTAAGTTTATTTATTTTGAAAGCGATAGCATGAGCGGGGGGGGGGGGGGGGGTGCAGAGAGAGAGAGGATCCCAAGCCGGCTCCGCTCCATCAGCACAGGGCCCCATGTGGGGCTCAAACTCACAAACCGTGAGGTCATGACCTGAGCTGAAGTCAAGAGTCGGATGCTTAACCAACTGAGCCACCTGGGCGCCCCTAGCATTTTATTTTTAAATCTAGTGCCAAGTTCCGTGGCAGGAAAATTAAATCCTTCCTTTACAGTTTTGTCCTTAAAAGTCGAGTGGCAGATTCGGGGAGTGGCTCTGAGTACAACCTGACGGCCGGCCTTCCTGGGGCCGAAGGAAGTTCTGCCGTTTTCTCTTGGGTGACCCTGGGCAGGCCACTGCCTTCTCCCAGCCTCGGTTTCTGAATCCGCGAAATGGGGACCCTTGTGGGGTTGTTGTGTTGACCAAGCGAGTTAGAACACGCGAGTGCCCCACCCCCCCCACCCGCCCCGGGCCTGTGTGTGGCCAGCTTCCTGGTGCCTCTGGCCTCCCACCCGGAACCACTCTCCTGGGCGCCCACTCACTCTCCACCCAGCTTCTCACCCCACAGATCCTGGGGCTGGTTTTTCTTTTAAGGTCGTCTTGCCCTCCCAGGGCTCGTGCTGTAAACGGGCTCGTCACGGATTTCCGAACTCACGGGATCACGTCCGGCACGCTGTCTCGCCTTTCCCGCTCAGCTGCACACAGTGCACCTCCTTGCTGGGGCATTCAGCCTGCAGCCTGAAGTCTCTCCTTCATTCCAGGATGTATTAGTTTGCTAGAAACTTCCATAACAAAAGACTGCAGACTGGGTGGCTTGGGCAACAGAAATGCATCTCGCCCATCCTGGAGGCGGAAAGGTTTCGGGTCACGCTGTCGTCTTTCCTGGGCTTGCCGATGGCCACCTTCTCGCCACGTACCTCCCCCTGTCCTTCCTCTGCATCCCCGTTTGTCCAAATTTCCTGTATAGGGACACCCGCCATAGTGCAGTGGGATCCACACCAGCAGCCTTGTCGGAACTGACCTCTTTAAGGCCCTTCTCCAAACGTCTGAGGTGCTGGGGTCGACAGAGCTAGTGTGTGAGTTGCAGGGACTCAGTTCAGCCCCTGACTCAGGATCAGGTGCATTATTTTTTATTTATTTATTTATTTAAAAAATTTTTTTTCAACGTTTTTTATTTATTTTTGGGACATAGAGAGACAGAGCATGAATGGGGGAGGGGCAGAGAGAGAGGGAGACACAGAATCGGAAACAGGCTCCAGGCTCCGAGCCATCAGCCCAGAGCCTGACGCGGGGCTCGAACTCACGGACCGCGAGATCGTGACCTGGCTGAAGTCGGACGCTTAACCGACTGCGCCACCCAGGCGCCCCCAGGTGCATTATTAACATCGTGGGCGTTGCCGGGTCACTTTCGAGGTCTCCCTTCCTGGCACCCCTGCGGTCTATCACCGGCCACCCGCGCAGGGCTCTGTCTTGTCAGCCGAGCGAAGCGGGTTTTCTCCCCTGCGGCACCAGTGACATCGGGGGCCAGACCGTGCTTTGTCGAGGGCTCAGCTTCCCTGGCCTCTTCTGGGGCCAGCGTGGTGACCAGAGAAAGGTCTCCCCTGGGCAAAATCGCTTCCAGTTGAAGACCACTAGGCCAAGGGGATACCTCAGGGTTCATTTTGCCGCATTCGTTTTACTGTTCGTACCCCTTTCTGTAGGGATCTTGATGTACCTGGTTCTCTGAGTCCTTTGACAGTAAGCTGCCCACTCTGGAGACCGTGGCCCCGAAATGTTTGCCGTGTTTTTCCTAAAAACAAAAGTCCCCCTTTTACAGTGCCCTGCACATGAAACGTGGGTCCAGCCCTCTCTCCAAACCCACCTGCGTTCCGTTGTGCCAGTGGACGTGACCCTGCCCTTCATAGCTGTTCGCAGTGAGTGTTGCCATCAGCTGTCCTGTCTCCGGAGCCTTCTTGAACCTGGAACATTTCCAGTTTCCGCCTTTTACGGCGTTCGCATTTCTGCGGGCCACAGTCCTGCCACTTCTTGGGGATTTGCAGGATGTTTCCCTTGTAGTTAGATTCAGGTTGTGCCTTCCAGCTGGAACATTCCATCAGCGACATGGTGTCCTTCTTGGGGTGACCCACCCCAGGACATTTGATTCTCTCTGCCCTGAAATGGGGTGTGACTTTAATCACCCGCCGAAGACTTGTCCTACTTTGCTTTGTAACCGATAAGCGACAGGGAAATCGTGCAAGGCCATGAGCACATCTGGTCCCTTATTTTAAGTTTTTTTTTTTAATGTTTATTTTATTTTTGAGACAGAGTGCAAGCGGGGGAGGGGCAGAAATGGTGACACAGAATCCGAAGCAGGCTCCAGGCTCTGAGCTGTCAGCACAGAGCCCAACATGGGGCTCAAACCCACGGACCGTGAGATCATGACCTGAGCCGAAGCCGGTCGCTTAACCGACTGAGCCACCCAGGCGCCCTTCCTGTTCCCTATTTTAAAACGTCTCTCAGATGCAGAGATTTTCTGGAACCGTCTTGATTATGGTGGCTGATGCCCTCTCAGCTCTAGCACACCTCCCACAGAAGTACTAGGAGCTGCCTTCCAGCCAGAATGGTATTTATTCCAAGAGAAGACATCCCCAGGTCGTTCTGTGGGAAAACCTCCCTTCTCCCCCATCTGTCTGTTTCTGGGACTTATTATCTATATGCATGGGCTCATGGATTTTTTTATTATAATTCTTTAGTGTCCGTAATTATTTTGATATTCAAATTGTCCCAGATTTGGCCAGCAGAAGCCTTTTCAAGCTGGCTTCTGTGTCCTTGGGACATGCTCACATTTTTTTTAGCATTTTTTAAATGTTATTTTTAGAGACAGAGAAAGACAGAGCATGAGCGGGAGAGGGGCAGAGAGAGAGAGGGAGACACAGAATCTGAAGCAGGCTCCAGGCTCCGAGCTGTCGGCACAGAGCCCGACGCGGGGCTCGAACCCACAAACAGTGAGATCATGACCTGAGCTGAAGTTAGACACTCAACCGACTGAGCCACCCAGGTGCCCCGATAGTTCAACTTTTTATTTTTATTTATTTTTTTATTTTATTTTATTTTATTTTATTTTATTTTATTTTATTTTATTTTATTTTTTAAATGTTTTTTTTTCAACGTTTTTTATTTATTTTTGGGACAGAGAGAGACACAGCATGAACGGGGGAGGGGCAGAGAGAGAGGGAGACACAGAATCGGAAACAGGCTCCAGGCTCCGAGCCATCAGCCCAGAGCCTGACGCGGGGCTCGAACTCACGGACCGCGAGATCGTGACCTGGCTGAAGTCGGACGCTTAACCGACTGCGCCACCCAGGCGCCCCTTAAATGTTTATTTTTGAGAGAGACAGAGAGAGAGTGAGCTGGGGAGGGGCAGAGAGAGAGAGGGAGACACAGAATGTGAAGAAGCTCCAGGCTCCGAGCCATCCGCACACAGCCCGGCGCGGGACTAGAACCCATAAACCACGAGATCCTGACTTGAGCTGAAGTGGGACACTTAAATGAGCCACCCAGGTGCCCCCCCCCCTTTTTTTTTTTTTTTTTTAGCATTTCTTTATGTTCTGGTATAAGAAAAGTCAGGCTAATTTCATACACCCTCTGCTCCAACCCCAGAGTCGGCCAATTTTCCAAGGAGCCCCTTTTCCCCAGGGGAGGAAATGACTGGAAACCAAACTCTGGGCCCTGCACAGCCTGCAGAGAAGCCAGGATGTTCTGGTTGCCTCGTCCTTGGGCTGTAACATCAAACCTGCTGAGGAGGGTGAGGGTTTTCCTGTCATTCCCCGCCTCCTCCCGTTCAAGATTACGGGCGTTTGATCACATACTGTTGTCTCCAAGCACTTGGATTAGTGATGTTCTCCTCTCTCCTTTCGATGTGGTTTTTTTCGCACATTTGAAAATGAGTTCGGCACATTTTTTTTTCCTAACTTGCTTTTTAAAACGCCACTCTAGGGGTGCCTGGGTGGTTCAGTCGGTTAAGCATCCGACTTCAGCTCAGGTCACGATCTTGCGGTCCGCGAGTTCGAGCCCCACGTCGGGCTCTGGGCTGATGGCTCAGAGCCTGGAGCCTGCTTCCGATTCTGTGTCTCCTTCTCTCTCTGCCCCTCCCCCGTTCATGCTGTGTCTCTCTCTGTCTCAAAAATAAATAAACGTTAAAAAAAAATTTTTTTTTAATAAAAAATAAAACACCAGGGGCGCCTGGGTGGCGCAGTCGGTTAAGCGTCCGACTTCAGCCAGGTCACGATCTCGCGGTCCGTGAGATCAGGCGTCAGGCTGATCTTGCGGTCCGCGAGTTCGAGCCCCGCGTCGGGCTCTGGGCTGATGGCTCGGAGCCTGGAGCCTGTTTCCGATTCTGTGTCTCCCTCTCTCTCTGCCCCTCCCCCGTTCATGCTCTGTCTCTCTCTGTCCCAAAAATAAATAAAAAATGTTGAAAAAAATAAAATAAAATAAAATAAAACACCACTCTATCGAGGTACAATTTACGAACCTAAAATTCACCCATTTGCAATGTAATTTCAGTAAACTTACTGACTTACGCAATCATCACCACCATTTAGGTTTAGAATATCCGCCACCCACTCAGTTGGTTGAGCATCTGACTTCGGCTCAGGTCGCGATCTCACAGTCCGTGAGTTCAAGCCCCGTGTCGGGCTCCGTGCTGACGGCTCAGAGCCTGGAGCCTGCTTCGGATTCTGTGTCTCCCTCTCTCTGACCCTCCCCCACTCATGCTCTGTCTCTGTCTCAAGAATGAATAAACATTAAAAAAATTTCTGGAATATCTGCCACCCACTGTAAGACCCACTGTGCCTACTTAGAGTTAATCCCTGTTCCCACGTCTGGCCCCCAGCACCCCCTCATCTACTTCTTGGTGGTGGCCATGGATTTACCTCCTCTGGAGAATTTAAGTGGAATCGTATAAAGGGCGACTGGGGGCTCAGTTGGTTAAGCATCTGACCCTTGATTTCAGCCCAACTCATGATCTCACGGTTCATGAGTTGGAGCCCCAGTGTCAGCACAGAGCCTGCTTGGGACTCTCTTTCTCTCCCTCTCTCTGTGCCCCTCCTGCTCACTCATGCATTTTCTCTCTCTCAAAAGAAAAAATAAAGAAATAAAAATAGACATTAAAAAAATAAATGGAATTGTATAAAATGTAATCTTCGTTCACCCAAATTATAGCACATAAAAGTATTCCATTTTATTGTGTGTTTTTAAAATTTTTTTAGTGGGGGAGAACACAAGCAGGGGAGAGGCAGAGAGAGGGGGACAGAGGATCTGAAGTGGGCTCCGCGCTGACAGGCTGACGGCAGCGAGCCCGACGCGGGGCTCAAACTCACGGACTGCGAGATCACGACCTGAGTCGAAGTCGGACGCTCAACCGACTGGGCCACCGAGGTGCCCCTGTTCCATTTTGTTGTTAAAAAGTAAAAAGTATTCATTATGTGGATAAAACACATTTTGTTCATCCGTGCACCGTTGAGGGACGTTTGCACCGTTTCCACCTTTTGGCGATTATATGTAACGTGGTTATGAATTGTGTGTTCACAGGCTCACACGTCTCCTGGAGGGAGACCTAGCAGTGGAATTGCTCAGGTGGTAACTTCCTTTTTATATTTATTTTTGAGAGAGAGAAAGAGAGAGAGAGAGAGAGAGCGAGTGAGCAGGGGAGGGGCAGAGGGAGAGGGAGACACAGAACTTGAAGCAGGCTCCAGGCTCTGAGCTGTCGGCACAGAGCCTGACTTGGGGCTCAGTCCCACGAGCTGTGAGATCATGACCTGAGCCGAAGCCGGACGCTCAACCAACGGAGCCCCCCAGATGCCCCTCAAGTGGTAACCTCACGTTTAAGTTTTTGAGGGATTGCCAGACTGTTTTCCAAAACGGATGTGCCATTTTATATTCCCACCCACAACCTATGAGGATTTCTGTTTGTCCATACCCTTCTTAGTATTTCTTATCACTTGTCATCTCTATCATAGCCATTCGGGTAGGGGTGAAGGAGCATCTCGTTGAGGCTTTGATTTGCATCTCCCTGATGGCTCATGATGTTGAGTATCTTTTCTTGTGCCCGTTGATCGTTTGTGTGCCTTTTTTTGAAGAAACATCTATTCAGCCCCTCCATCCTTTTCTACAAATGAGAATATTTGTCCTTTTATTTTTGAGTTGTAGGAGTTCTTCGTATATTCTAGCCACAATCGCTTATCACATACGTGATTTGCAAATATTTTCTCCCATCTGTGGGTTTCTTGTTGCTTTCTTTAGAATGTCCTTTAAAGCACAAAGCTTTGATTTCGATAACGTCCAGTACATCTTTTCTCGTTGCCCACGCCTTTGGTGTTAGGTCTTAAAAAACACTGCCAAATCTCAGTTCGTGAAGATCTATCCCAATGTTTTCTTCTAAGAGCTTTGTTACATCTTGGTCTTTGATCCAGTTTGAGTTAATTTTTGTACCCAGTATAAGGGAGTGGTCCAAATTAATTCTTTTCATATTGTTCCAGCACACCATTTGTCCCCGAGGTGATTCTGTCCCCCGTGAATACTTTCAGCACCCATGACAAAAATCACTTGATGATGGATATAAGGCTTTGTTTTTTAGACTCTCATCCTATCCTATTGGTCTAAATGTCTTACCTTAAGCCAGTACCGCACTGTTTTGAATGCTCTTACTCTGTAGCAAGTTTTTAAATTGAGAAGTCTAACCACCGCCCACCCCCACCCAACTTTCTTCTTTCTCAAGATGACTTTGGCTATTCTAGGTCATTGGAACTTCCATATGAATTTTAGAATCAGCTTGTCAATTTGTACAAAGAATTCAGCTGGGCTTCTGGTGAGTATTGTGCTCAGTCCGTAGATCAGGTTGGGGGAGTCCTGACAACACGGCAACATTGTCTTCCAGTCCATGAACATGGGATGTCTTTCACTTATTTAGATCTTTTATTTCAATAATATTTTGTGGGTTTCAGAGTACAAGTTTTGCATTTCTTCTGCTCAGTTTATTTCTGAGTATTTTTTTCTTTCTTTATCGTGGTAAAGTATATCTAAAATAACATTTACCATTTTAACCATTTTTAAGTTTCTAAGTCTGTGGCAGGAAGCACACTTACATTGTTGTGCTTTATTCTTTTTTGATATTTTTGTACATGAAACTTTTTTCTTGATTTCACTTTCTGATTGTTTATTGAAAGTATGTAGACCTACAATTGATTTTTGTACACTGACATATCTTGCCATCTTGCTGAACTTGCTCCTTATTCATAATAAGTTTTAGTGGATTTCTTGGGATTTTCTATATATAGAATCATGCTATCTGTGAATAGAAACACTTTTACTTCTTTCTTTCCAAACCGGATGCATTTATTTTTCCTGCCTAATTGTCCTGTATCGAACCTCCAACGTAGTGAATAGATGTGGTGGGAACAGACGTCTTTGTCTTGTTACAGATCTTGAGAGGAAAGCACTTAGGCTCTCACCACTAAGTACCATGTTAGCTGTGGTTTTTTACTATATGCCCTTTATCAGACTGAGGAAGTTCCTTTCTGTTCCTGGTATACTAAAGCCCTGTTTTATCATCACGGAAGAGTATTGAATTTTACCAAATGCTTTTTCTGTGTCTTTTCTTCGACTGATAATCATGTAGTTTTTGCCCTTTATTTTACTGATACGGTGCATTAGAGTCATTGATGTTGAGATGTTAATCCAACCTTGCATTCCTGGAACAAATCCCACTTGGTCATAGTGTATAATCCTTTCTTTCTAGTGCTGGATTGTATTTGCTGGTATTTTGTTGAGCATTTTGCATCTATTTTGATAGGAGTTGCTGTTCGGCAGTTCTCTGTTCTTGCCACATTTTTTCCTGGTTTGGTAGCAGGGTAATGTCACCCTTGCAGAGTGTGTTGGGGGCGTTGCCTCCTCCCGTTCTACTCTCTTTTTTGGAAGAGTTTGTAAAGAATTTTTATTCTTTAAGTTCTTGGTAGAATTTATCAGTGGAACCATCTGGGCCTTGTGGGCTTTTGTTTGTGGGTAGTGTCTTGATTACTAATTCAATCTCTTTATTTGTTCTAGATGCGTTCAGATTTTCTACTTATTTCTGATCGGTTGTAGTAGTTTTTTTTTTTTTCTTTTTACTTTCTAGGAATTTGTCCGTTTTATCAAAGTTGTATAATTTTTTGTTATGAAATTGTGTGTAGCATTCATTTAAATCTTTTTTATTTCTGCAAAGCCATTTCTAATTGTAGCAATCTGAGTTTTCTCTCCCTCATTAGCCTAGCCAGAGGTTTCCCAATTTTGTTGATCTTTCAAATAATGAATGTTTGGTTTCATTGACTCTATTGTTTTTCTGTCCCCTATGTCATTAATTCCCACTATAATCTTTATTATTTAATTTCTTATTCTCGCTTTAGGGTTAGGTTTTTTTTTCTTTTTTTTTTCTTCTAGTTTCCTCCAGTGGAGAGTTAGGTGAATGATGCGAGTCCTCTTTTCTTTTTTAATGTGGGCATCTACAGCCATAAATTTCCCCTTTTAGCACTGTTGTAACTGTATCCCAGAAGTTCTGGTATTTCGTGGCTTCATTTTCATTCATCTCAAGGTACTTTCTAATTTTTCTTATGAATTCTTCTTTGATATATTGGTCAGTTAAGAGTACGTTGTTTAGGGGCAGTGGGTGGCTCAGTCGGTTGAGCGTCTGACTTCAGCTCAGGTCATGATCTCACGGCTTGTGGGTTCGAGCCCCGCGTCGGGCTCTGGGCTGACACCTCAGAGCCTGGAGCCTGCTTCAGAATCTGTGTCTCTATCTTTCTCTGCCCCTCCCCTGCTCACGCTCTGTCTCTCTCCCTTGAAAATAAATTAAAAAAATTTTTTTTTAAAGAGTGCATTGTTTAAATGCCACATATTTCTATTTTATTCCATTGTGTTAGAAAACAATCAGTATTATAATCCTTTAAAATGTATTGAAGTTTGTCTTCTGGGACAGCAATACGGTCCCTCTTGGAGAATGCTCCATGGGCACTTGAAAAGACTCTATATTCTTTGGTTGTTGTTCGTGTTCTGCAGTCATCCATTGGGTAGAGTGGATTTATTGTTCATATCTTCTCTTTCCTTATTGATATTCTGCTTTTTTGTTCTATGCATCATTGCAAGTGGCATACTGAAGTCTCAAACAGTTGTCACACTGGCTGTTTCTGTGGCCACTGTGATTTCAGCGTAACACTCCCCGTACGTGTGGTTGCTGTTCACATGATCTTTTTCCATCCCTTTGCTTTCAATCTGTTTGTGTACTTGAACCTAAAGTATGCTTGCTATAGACAGCGTATCATTGGACTTTATTTTTTAATCCAGTCTGATTAGCTCTGCCTTTTGATGGTTTGATCCACCCATGTTTAATGTTACTGATACAGTCGGATTGATGTCTGCCCCTTACTTTTTGTTTTTTATCTGCTGTATTTTTTTTTGTTCCTCTCTTTCTCCTTTACTGCTTTCTTATGCATTTAGTGAATATTTTCTAATATAGTTTTTAAGATTTTTCTAAATAGTTCTTCACTATTTCCTTAGTGGTTGTTCTTATATTCATCATCTACATGTTAACTTCAGATTTACACTCACCTAAGCCTGGTTAGATACAGAAGTTGCCCCGATATTCCTTTATTCCGTTTTACCCATTTCTGTGATATTATCGTTAAATATATTTATGTCTATTTTTGTTACAAGCCCAAAGGTGTATACAGTGTTTGTCCTATTAACCTTCTTAATGAACATTTTGGATCCCTTTCATTTCTTCCCGTGGATTCGAATTACCCACTGGTGGCCTTTCCTTAGCTCAATACAGCTTTGCAACAACCAACCTGCTTTGAGTTGGCATTGACAAATATATTACATTCTCTATGGTACAAGCCAACAATACAACCAAATACATGTTTTATACATTTGCTTTCTAAATTAGCTCTGAGAAATGGGAAGAAACACGCATTTATATTTTCCCATGTTATTACATAATTACCTTTATGGATACGTTTCATTTTCTATCTGCGAATTCGATTTCCTATGTGGAGTCACTCCCTGCCTGAAAAATGTCCTTCCACAGTTCTTGTAAACTGGCTGTACTGACAAGGAATTCTCTGTTTTTATCTATCTGGGAATGTCTGTATTCTGTTTTCCTTTTAAAAGATAATCCTTCTGGATGCAAGATTCTTTTAATTTTTTTTTTTCCCTCTAGATATCTTACCTCACTGCTTTCTGGGCACCATCGTTTCTGATGAAAAGTCACCCGTTAATTTTTGTTGGAGCGCTCCCTTTTTCCTATTCCTGCCTTCACGATTTTTCTCCTTGTCTTTGGGTTTCGGCGCTTTGACTATGATGTCATCTTCAAATAGCGACCGTTTCCTTTGTTCTTTTTTTTTAAATTGTATTTCTTTTGTGGGGGGGGGGGGTGTTGCTTCCCTAACACCGTTGTGCATAACGCTGCTACAGCCACGATGATACAAGTCCCTGCTTTCAATTCTTTTGAGATTGTACCCAGACGTGGAATTGCTGGATCATATGGTAATTCTAATTTTAACGTTTTGAGGAACCACTGTAGCATGTTCCGTAGAGGCTGCACCATTTCACATCCCTCCCAGCAGCACATAACAACTTCGCCCACTTCCTCGCGAACACTTGTCTTTCTCTGTTCATTAAAAAAATATTATTCTTATAATAGCACCCCCCATGGGTGTGAAGTGGTATCTGGTTGTGGTTTTGATTAGCATTTGCTTAAGGACTCGTGATTTGACCATTTTCTCATGTGCTTACTGACCATCTGTTTATCCTGCTGGGACACATGTCTGTTCAAGTCCTCTGCCCAGTTTTGAGTTTTTGTTTTGTTTTGGTTGTTGTCGAGCTGCAGGAGACCTTTATATATTCTGGATATTACACAGTTTTCTTTTTTTCCCAATATGTATGTCTTTTATTGACTTTTCTTGTGTTATTGCAGTGCCTATAACTTCCAGCACCCTGTTGAGTAAGAATGATGTGTGAACATCTTTGCCTTGTTCTTGATCTTCAGAGGAAATCAGTCTTTCACCATTAAGTATAATGTTAGGTACGAGTAGTTTTGTTTTGTTTTGTTCTTTGGTAGACAGTGTTTATCAAATTGAAGATGTTCCCTTTTCTATTTTTTTCTGAGTGTTTTTGTCATGAAAAGATGTTGGATTTTTGTCAAATGCTCTTTATGCATCAGCTGATATGACCATGTGATTTTTATTATTTACCTATTGATATCGTACATTACATTGCACGATTTTGAATACTGAAACAACTTTGCATTCCTAGAACAGATCCCACTGGTCATGGCGGATATTGCTTTTCACATATTGCTGAATTCTGTTTGCTAACATTTTAAAGGGACTTTTCCATCTCTATTCATGAGGGATATTCGTTTGTACTTTCCTGCTTTGGTACTATCTTTGGTTTTGTTACCAGGGAAATTCTATATAAAATGAATTGAAAAGTGGTCCCTCCTAGTCTGTTCTTTGGAAGAAATTGTGTGGCATTATAATTAATTCTTGCTTAAAAATTTGGGCGAAATCTCCAGTGAAGCCATCCGTACCTGGGAATCCCTTCTTCTGAATTTTTCAATTAAAATTTTAATCTCCTGAAGTTATGGGGCTAGAAAAATGACCTATGTCCTACTGGGTAAGTGGTAATGTGTGCTTTTGCGGAACTGATCCATTTCATCTAAGTGGTCGTATATATGTGTGTAGAGTTGTTCTGAAATATTCTCTTGATATCCTTTTGATGTCTTCAGTGTTTCTGAGGGAGTAGTTTTGTATAGTTCTCTTAGTAGTCGCCCTAGGTATTACAATATAAATATGTCATTTATCATATTCTGGTATCAGTGCTTTGCCTCTTTAAGTGAAGAGTTGAAACCTTACTTCCCGTTAGTTCCTGTTACCTTTTTGAAAATTTATTGAACAAATTGTATGTGCAGTATTGTGTAAGTGTAAGGTGTACAGCATTCCTATGATATACTTATATACTGTAATATGGTTGCTGATGTATCTATCACCGTGTGTAACTATAATACGACATTATGCTCATTATACTGTGCCTTAAATCTCTACAGCTTATTTACTATTCATTATAATTTTGTCCCTTAAACCATCACTCTTACCCCTCCCTGAGCCCCCACCCCATTCCCTGGTAATCACCATGTTCCTGTCTTTTACAGATTTGGCTTTTTTTTTTTTTTTTTTTTAGATTCCACACGTAAGTGATATCATACAGTACTCGGCTTTGACTTATCTCAGTTAGCATAATGTGCCCAAGGTCCATCCATGTCATTGCAAAATGGCAGGATATCTTTCCTTCCTCGTGGCTGAATAATATTCCACTCTGTATGTGTATCTTTTTAATCCACTCATCCATTGATGGGCATTTGGGTTGTTTCCGTATTTCGGCTACTGTGAATAATGCTGTGATACACATAGAAGTGTATATATCTCCTTGAAATCCCATTTTCATCTCCTTTGGATATATACTTAGGAATGGAATTCTTGGATTGTATTATCTACTTTTAAATTTTTGAGGAACCCTCACACTGCTTTCCATGGTGGCTGGACCAATTTAAATTAGCACCAACAATGTATAGGGCTCCCTTTTTCATCACATCTTTGTCAACATACCTGTTGTCTCTTCTTGATGATAGCCATTCGAACAGGTGTGAGGTGATGGCTCATTTTGGTTTTGATTTTGCATTTCCCTGATGGTTATCAATGTTGAGCATCTTTTCATGTATCTGCTCGTCAGTTTTCTTAAAAGTAGGCTCCACACCCAGCGTAGAGCCCACCACGGGGCTTGGACTCACAACCCTGAGATCAAGACCTGCGCTGAGATCAAGAGTCAGATGCTTAACTGACTGGGCCACCCAGGTGCCCCTGCTGGTCATTTTTATGTCCTCTTTAAAGAAATGTCTAATTTAGTTCAGTCTGTTTTTTAATCAAATTGCTTGGGGTTTTATTTTATTGAGTTGACTGGGTTCTTTGTATATTTTGGCACCATGTCTCCCAAATCATTGCCACAACCAATGTGGGTGATCTCCTTCCCTATGTTTTCTCCTTGGAGCTTTTTGTTATCAGGTCTACTGTTTAAGTCTTGGATCCATTTCAAGTTCATTTGTGTGAGTGGCGTGAGATAGGGATCTAGTTTCATTGTTCTACACGTGTTTCTCCAGTTTTCCCAACACCATTTGCTAAAGAGATCGCCCTTTACCCATTGAGTACTCTTGGCTCCCTTGTTCAATATTAGTTGACCATCTATGCTGGCATTTAATTCTGGGCTCTCTGTTCTGTTCCACTGGTCGATGTGTCTATTTTTGTGCCAGTACCATGCAGCTTTTATTACTATGGCTTTGAACTAGTTCAAACTAGTTACAGTTTTAATCACACACACACAGTAACATTATAAACTAGTTTATAGTGATACCTCCAGCTTTGTTCTTTTTTTTCAGGATTGCTTTGGCTACTGGGGGTCTTTGTGATTCCACACCAATTTTAGGGTTGTTTCTTCTATTTTTGTGAATAATGTCTTTGGTATTTTGATGGGGATTGTGCTTAATGTGTGGATGGCTTGGAGTAGGATGGCCATTTTAACAGTATTAAGTCTTCTGATCCTGAACATGGGATGTCTTCCCATGTGTTTGTGTGTGTGTGTGTGTGTGTGTGTGTGTGTGTGTGTGTGTTTTCAGAAAAGGTATGTAGTCTTCTTTGTATAGACCTTTTACTTCTTTGGTTAAATTTATTCCTATTTTCATTTTTTACACAATTTGGAACGGGACAGTTTTATATCTCAGATGCTTCCTCATTAGTGTAAAGGAATACGATTGATTTTTGTATGTTGATTTTTGTGTCCTGCCACATTGATGAAATCACTGAGCAATTGCACTTTTTTTTGACTAATTCTTTGGGATTTCCTATATACCAGCAATAATGACAATTTTATGTCTTCCTTTCCAATTTGGATTCCTTTTGTTTCTTTGTCTTGCCTGATTGCTCTAGTTGGGACTTCCAGTACTTTACTGGGTAGGAGTCGTGAGAGTGGGCATCCTTGCTTTGTTCCTGGCCTTAAGGGATACGCTTTCAATTTCTCTCCATTGAGTATAATGTTAGCTGTGGGTTTGTCATGTGTGACCTTTATTGTATTGTATTGTATTGTATTGTATTGTATGTTCCTTCTAAACCCAGTCTGTTAAGGGTGTTTATCATGAAAGGATGTTGTGCCTTGTCAAATGCACCTGTGGAGATGGTCGTGCGACTTTTATCTTCCATTTACTTGCTGGGTGACATAGGATGTTTATTGATTTGTGTACGTTGAACCATGTTTGCATCCCAAGGGGTAAAATCTCACTTGGTCACAGCGTTTAATGTTTTTAACGTGTTCTTGAATTCGATTTGTCAATAGCTTGTTGAGAACTTTTGCATCTATATTCATCAGAGATATTAGTCTATAGTTTTCTTTGGATGTGACGTCTTTATCTGGTTTTGGTCCCAAGGTGATGCTGCCCGTGTAGAATGAGTTTGCAAATGTACCCTCCTCCACATTCACTCCCTCTTGTCCCCATGGTTTTGGATGACAAATGCACCGCCATTCAAATCAGTGTTTCTCTGGAATTAGTGTGCCAGTTTTCTCCTCCCGTAAGATTTTGTCTTTAGTTTTCAGCAGTTTATAATGTGTCTTGGCATACGTTTGTTTGGATTTATGCTCTGTATTCGCTTGGCTTCTTGAATCTGGAGGACTGTATCTTTCACCAAATTTAGGGAGTTTTCAACCATTATTTCTTCGAGAATAATTTTTGTCTCACTTTCTCCTCCCCTTTGGGACTCCAAGGACAGAAATGGTAGCTCTTTTGTTATTGTCAAACAGGTCCCTGAGGTTTTGCCTTTTAGTCTCAGTCGATTTTCTGTTATTCAGATTAAGTCAATTCTATTGATCTAGCCCTAGCCCCAAGTTCACTGATTGTGTCCTCTGTCATCCCTACTCCACACTGGAGTCCCCTCAGTGAGGTTTATTTTGTTATTGTATTTTTCAATATTTACATTTTAATAGCTTCTATTTCTTTGCTGTGATCTTCGGGTTTTTTTTTTTTTCGTTTGTGTCAACAAAATTTGTAATTGCTTCTTAAAGCACTTTAATAATGATGTCTTTAAACCTTCTCCAGTAATTCTGACACTTGACTTGTTTTGGTTACAGCATTTCTTGATTATCTCTTTTCCTTTATGTTGTGACTGTCTTGATTCTTGGCATGACAAGTGATTTTTGTTTGTACCCTGAAAATTTTAGAGATTATATTATGAGACTCTGGATCATACATACATATGTGCCTGTGTATAAAAACCTAGCTATTTTTTTGCAGACTGTTCCCCTGTTGAGGCGTAGCAAGAGGGCCAGGTAAACATGAATGTTGAGCCTCCCCCTGGGACCTCCCACCCAATCCCACTGCAGAAAACATAGGGCACTGCCTTTCGCTACTTCATTATAAGGGGGTGAGTAAAAGTCCGGTTCCCTCTTGCCTGCAAACACCTTCTCGCCAGCTCACACTGTCACGTTGCCTGGGTGACACATAAGATGGGCTCCCTAGTGGACCCCCTGACACCAGAACAGGGCGAGGCATTAAGCAGACTGCCACACAGCTTCGTCATATGGGCACATGACTTCATTCGGCACTAACAGTTCAACGCTCCACTCTTAACAATTGACAAAACGAGGCAGAGAATCAACAGGAACACAGCAGACACGAATACTGTTATTTTACTCTTGAATTGTCTGTCATTGCTGAATTGCCTAGTCCATTCTGTCAGCTCTTGCTTAATGGATTTTAGGACTCCGTTAGCTGCATATATGATTTTTATTTCTTTATAACTTTCACAGTACGTGACTTTTATTTCTTGCCGATGAAGTGACCCTTTTATCATTATAAACGTCCCTTGTTGGCTCCAGCAAGAGTTTGTTTTTAAAAAGTCAATTTTGCCTGGGGCGCCTGGGTGGCTCAGTTGGTTAAGTGCCTGACTTTGGCTCAGGTCACGATCTCCCAGTTCATGGGTTCTAGCCCCGCGTCGGGCTCTGACAGCTCAGAGCCTGGAGACTGCTTTGGATTCTGTGTCTCCTTCTCTCTCGGTTCCTCCCCTGCTCACGCTCTGTCTCTCTCTCTCTCTCTCTCTCTCAAAAATAAATAAAGATTTAAAAAAAATTTTTTTAAGTCAGTTTTGCCTGACATTTAGTAGCCACCCCGGCTTTCTCGTGTTTAATGGTTGCGTGTCATTTTTCTCCATCCATTTACTTTGAACCTATTTGTGTCTTTGAACATATAATGTATCTATTGTAGGCAGTATATACTTGGTTCCTGTTCCAGGCAGTCTGGCCATCTCTGCTTCTTTATTGAGAGTTTAATCCGCTTATAGTTAATATAATTACTGATATAGTAGGACTTATATCTGCCATTTGCTACTTGTCTTCTGTATGTTTCGTGTCTCCTTTATTCCACTCTTCCTCCCTTACTGCCTCCTGTTGTATTGAACAGATATGTTTTAGGGAGCCAGTCTAAGTCCTTTGCTAGGATCTTTGTCCTGTTTTCAAGTTGTTTCCTTAGCAGTACAGCCTGGGGATTATAGTAAGCATCTCAACTGGAAACCACCTGCTTCAGGTCAATACTGAATATGTCTTCAAATGTCTTTGTCTGGCCCTCCCTCCTCTCCCATTCGGGACTCAAATTGTACAGACGTTGCTACTCCTAATGCATCCAACAGGCTTCAGGCTGCGTTTGGTTTTTCTTTTATGTTCTTAGGGACGAGCCAACTTTCCCAATCTATCTTCAGGTTTATTGATCCTTTCTTTCTCCTACCAGCACACCTCTGCTGTGCAGCCCCTCTGGGTTTTCATCTAAGTTACTGTACCCCACAGCCCCACAACTTCCATTTGGTTTGTTTCATAAACCGTTATCTATTCACTGATAGCCTCCATCTGATGAGTCCCTGCCATCACCCTTCCCTCGGATTCTTCACATGTGGTTTCTTTTCATCTTTTGACCGTGTTTATGATGGCTGCTTTGAAGTGTTGACCTGTGAAGGCCGACATGTTAGTGCCCCCCCCCACCCGAGATCACTTCTGTTGACCGCTCTTTATTCCTGCTTAAGGGTTACACTCCTGGTTTCTTTGTATGTCTTACAATTTTTCGTTAAATTTTTTTTTTCATTTTTCCATAATTATAGGAACTCCGGATTCTGCTTCTCTCCCCTGCCCCCCTAATCCGGGGTGATTATGCTGCTGGGTCTCCCATAGGCTTGTTTACTCCCAGCCTTCAGAAATTCTGCAGCTCGTGATCTCCTGCAACACGTAATCACTGGTATCTCTGCTTGGGTTTTTTTTTCTTTCTTTCTTTCTTTCCTTAATGTGGTTTTTTTTAAGCCTGGCTTTCTTCATGTCACCCCTGGATCAGCATAGCCCAGCGGTCAGGCCGCGATTGGTCAGAAGCGTTGTTTGAGCCACCGGAGCCAATGAGGCGCCCCTCCGTTCGCTGAGGTGATCTGCGTGTGAGTTGAGACATTCAAAGTTCAGACAGTTTACAAGTCTTTCATGGTGGCTCCTCTGCGCCCGCATGGAGCCCCACGGTCAGCCAGGGATAAGCAGATAACAGGTGTCCTCGCTCGTCTCTCTTGAGGGTGCGTGCCATCTGCCAGATCTCAGGAATCCCTTGAAAAATTCTTGCGGGGCCGTAGCTTGCCCCAACCAGTATTGCAGCCTCTGGTAGCTGTGGAATCAGCATTCCCCAGTTATCTACCAATTTGCCCCTGGGATCACTGTGGTTGGACGTGGTCCGTGGGGTCTCCCACGAGGCTCCCAGTCTGGCTGGCCCTCTCTGTTGGCACAAAGACTGAAGATCCTCGGGGCCACTGCGCCACCGAGCTGGGGGCCGGAGGTGGGGGCGGGGGGGGGGGGCTTGGGAGCAGCCCCGAGTGAAATTGCCACAGGCCGTGCTGTTCTTACTGAGGTTCAAGAGCTCTTTCTTGAATAAGCACGCTTCAACCTGACGTGTGCCTTCGGTTCATTTCTGGAGTCCTTACGTGGTTGTTTCTGACAACTTCGTCCAGTTCTACCGTTGCCTTTTAGGGACAAATTTTGTCCAAGTCCCCATTGCACGTTTCCAGAGGTGTGCTACATGTCACCAACTTAATGTAGTTTAATTTTTTTTTGTATACATAGAACATTACTGTACGTCCACAGTGAAAGCCACATGGAAAGGTCTACTGAGAGAAATCTCCCTTCTTCCTGTATCCCTTCCATCCCAATGGAAGGTATGGGATCACTACGTTGGAATACAAATGTGCATTCAGATTGGTTAAATGTTGCCGAACTCCCCAGCACAGGGATCGTGCCATTTTGCACTCCCAGCAGCAGTGGGAGGCTGTTCCCATGTGGCTTCACCAAAGGAGTAGGGCATCGATACTGAATTTGTATCCTTCCGATAGGTAACACATGGTATCTTGAGTCGGCTTTAGCTCGCGTCCTTCGTGGTACAAGTGAAACCACAATCTTTTCATAAGCGTGAGGGCCATTTTCACCTATTTCCCGAGCTGTTAATATATTTTGCCTATTTTTCTACGACCACGTTGGCTCTTTACTCCTTCCAGTTTTAGGTTTTGTGTGGATCGCTGCCATCAGCCTTCTGTCGGTGACACATGTTGCAAAGATTTCCTTCCATTTTGTCATCTTTTAATTTGGCTTCAGGTGTGTTTTTTTTTTTTTTTTCCTATGCAAAGGTTTGCCTCAATGTACTTGTAATCAAATGTAGATTTTTAGAGGCACGAAGCTCTTTTACTGTGCTTGGTTTATAGAGGAATTCATGGTGTCCTTCTGGTTTTTGTGCAGTTTGATCAAGGAGGCGTCCATCTGTTGGTATCTTCGCAAGTTTTTAATAGGAAGGATAGGTTGATAAATTCTTACGCATCATCATGTTTCGTCTTAAACCTATTCGTGTGGGGAAATACGTGAAGTTTTTGTATCAGCCTTCACAAATCATGTTGGTCTTTTATTTCCATGTTCCACTTTTATCAGGTTTATATTTCAATGTTACACTTGCTTATAAAAAGTCTTTGGAAGCTTTCCTTCATTTTCCGTGCTCTGAAACAATATATGTAGTACTAAGGCTCCAGTCTCTAAAAGGTTTTGGTAGAATTCCCCTGTGAAACTTTCTTTCACAAGGGAAAGATGTGGCACTTTCTTTCAAGGCAGTTCCTTGGGATTTTTTTTTCTTTTTTCTTTCTTTTTTGAAAATCAGTGTGCGTAAGCTTTCTATTTCTGCTGAGATCAATTTTAGATAAACTGTATTTTGCAAGGAAGTTATCCATTTCATCTGAGTTTTGCAAATTCTTTGCATAGAAGTGTACCAAGAAGTCTATCATTTGAAAAATGTCCTTCACGGCACTTTCTCTGGTTTGTTTTGTATGTTTTGCTCTCTTTTATCCCTAATTCCATAGTAGTTGGCCTATTTTTTCTCATGGAACCAGGATCTTTATTATATTAATTTGCTCTGCTCTTTTAGTGTTTTCTGCCTCATTAATTCCTTTTATCTTTGTTCCTTCCTTCCTTCCTTGCGCTTTCTGTTGATTTACTGTCCTTTTTTTCCCTGGCTTTTTCGGTTGTAGTGTGTGTATTTTTGTTTTTACTGATCTTTGTATTTACGCCAATAAACGTGTGCTCAAAAAAGGATATTCGCTATGGCCGTGGTGTCGTGTTATTTATATATGCATATACGTATATCATATATATATTCACAGAAAACTTATGAATTACCTTCTTCAGATTTTTTATATCTTTCCTTGTTGTTCGTTTAATTTGTCATATGAACGTGGAATGTTAGCCTCTCCCACATCCAATGTGTTTGTATTTCCCCCGCCATATCGGGTAGCTTCTATTTTATATACATGGTTGCTGGGCTCTTTACTGCAGAGTTTCACATAATTGTTATAACTTCATCAAGACATACAGCTTTTAGTATTAAAAGTATCCTTACTGGTCTGGTTTAATGATTTATTTTTTAGCATTAATGATGCTTTCGTCGATATCAGAGTCACGCCCCCTGCCCTGTTGGTGTTTACGTTTACCTGATAAATCTTTACCCATTCCTGTATTTTTTCAGCCATTTCAGTCACCGAATTTGAGATGCCTTTTTTTTTTTTTAAACTGCGTAGAGTTGGGTTTTGCTTTCTGGGCCGATCTAAATAGCTTTTTCTTTTAAGAGGCATGTTTTTTTTACTGTCACTTATTAGTATAACTGACGCATTTGCATTATCTCCTATTGAAATTATCTCCTGTGTTCTGTCATCCTGATTTCGTTGCTCTGTTCTGTGTGTGTGCTCTGCTTTTTCATTAATCACTTGGGGGTTTAAGAACGTTTACATATGCTTTTCCCTAGCGGTTTCCTTTGCATTACTGGTTTCCTTCTGGCTTAATACCCCTTTTTCTCACTCGGCCTTATATTGTTTGATGTGCCGTTTTAACCGTATCTCTGGATTCCTATCTGTGATGTTTCCAAGTCCTACTATCTGTACCCTACATCGGGTACATACTGTCTACTCTCTCCTTGTCCTCTCAGACTGGTATTCTTCCTCTTGTGTCAGAACATAGGACGTTCACGTTATCATCCAGCCAAGACTCTATCTGGGTCCCCATCGTAAGTGAAATACACAAAGCGTTCACCGTCCCTTCTCTTGCCACAGCCTGTCCATTCTCCCAGTGGTTGCACGTTGCTCCCCCTCTGGTGTGAGTCCCTGAGCCAGGATGCTGTGTGCAACATCCATACACACGTACAACAGGTTCTCCGTCACCTTGATATAGGAAGGTCAGCCTGGCTGAATGTAGAATCCTTGGCTTGCACTGGCTTAAGGGTTCTGAAACTGCCGTCCCACCGTTGGTGAGAAGTCTCTCGCCAGCATGCTTCTCTTGCCTTTGTAAATTACTTCATCTTTCTGCTCGGAGGCCATCTCCTTTATTTGCAAAGTCTTACAGTTTTACTAGAAAATGTCTCAGGATCGATTATTCTAGATAAACTCCCTGCTACCCACGTGGTACCAGAAATGCAAGAGTTAGATTTTACTATTTACAGGAATTTTCTTAGGTAAGGACTTAAGTACGTTTTCTATTGTATTATTTTTATTTTCTTCCTCAAAGATCCAGTGATCTGCATTTGGGGCCGCCCTTAACCATACTCACTGTTTTTTTTTTTTTTTTTTTACTTTCTTTACGTCTCTGCTTCATTGAAGTCTTCTGCACCCCCTTATGTTTTTTAATGCGGTAATAGTCACATAACGTAAATGAATTACTTTCAAGTCCAACAATTCAGTGGCATTTAGCAGATTCACAATGTTGTCTTTGTCACTTATGGCGTATCTAGCAATTGATTGCCAGATCCGAGGTCATGTGACTTACCGCTGTGTCTTCTAAGACATTTATGGTTTTTAGTTCTTATACCTGCATATTTAGCTCTCGTATATGGTGTGAGGAAGGGGTCCAACTTCATTCTTGTGCCTGGGCTGTCCAGTTGTCCCAGCACCATTTGTTGAGGAGACTGCTCTTTCCCACTGAATAGTCTTGACACCCTGCTGGAAATCAGTTGAACATATATGTGAAGGTTTATTTCTATGTTCTGTTTTATTCCATTGGTTTCTACGTCTGTCCTTACAACAGCACCACTCTCTTTTGAGCACTGTAGCTCTGCATAGGTTTTGAAATTGGAAAGTGTGAGTCTTCCAACTTTCTTTTTCAACACCAGTTTAGTAAGTAAGGCTCCCTGCAATTCCATAAACATTACGGGAACACTTTCTCCATCTCTGCTTAAAAAAATAGGGGGGCCATTAGAACTTTGATAGGGAATACACTGAATCTATAGATCATGGAGTAATACTGTTATCTTAACAGTACTGTCTTCCAATTCATGAACATGGATGCTATTATAAATGAAACTTCAAGTTTTCCTCCTCAGGTTGTTCACTGCCTGTATAGAAACATAAATGATTCCTTGTGGGTTGACTGTGTGCCCTGCAACTTTGCTGAACATATTTAGTAGTTCTAGTAGACGGTTTTCTTTTCTTTTTTCTTCTTTTGAGGATTTTTTGGCATTTTCTAGATGTAGGATTATGTCATCTATGAATAAAAGTAATTATTTTGCCTAACTGCTATGGCTGAAACTTCCAGCCCATTAGAGAAAAGCAGTGGTAAAAACAGGCATTCTTGTCCAATTCTTGATTTGAGGGGGAAAGTTTTCAGTCTTTTCACCAGTGAGTATGATGTTAGCTGTGGGTTTTCCATAAATGTTCTTTATCATATTCAGGAAGTTATCTTCTATTCCTATGTCCCTAAGAATTTTTATTCTGAAAGATCACTGGACACTGACTTCTGCCATTGAGGTGCTCATGTGGGTTTTTTTCCTCTTCCTAATAACGTGATGTATGACCTTGATTTTTCTTATGTTGAACCACCCTTCCATTCCTGAGTTAAGTCCCACTTGGTCATGGTATATAATCTTTTTAAAATGCTGCTGGATTTGGCTTACTAGTATTTTGTTGAGGGGTTTTGCATCTATAAAGATACTGGTATCTAGCTTTCTTGTGTTGTACTTGTTTGGCTTTGACATCAGGGTAATACTAACTTTACAGGATGTATAGCAAAGTGTCCTCCCCCCCCCCCGCGCCCCCCCCCCCCACCGTGACCTCCTCTTTTTTGTTAGAGTTTGATTGGTTTTAATTCCTCCTTAAATGTTTGGTGTCATCATTCACCAGTGAACTCATTAGTTCCTAGAGTTTCTTCCTTAGGAGTTTGTTGACAACTGATTCATGCATTTTACCTGATACCGATCTGATCAGAATTTGTTTCTTCTTGAGTCAGTTTTTGTAGTTTGTGTGTTTCTAAGAATTTGTCCATTTCATCTAAGTTATATAAGTTGTTGAAGTATGACTGTGCATAGTGTTGTTTCTAATTCTTTTTATTTCTGTAAGGCTATGTGTAACATCCCCACTTTCATTTACTATTTTATTTATGTTCACGGTCTCTAATTCTTTCTTAGTCATTCTAGAATGCTAAAAGTCCGTCAGTTTGGTTGATCCTTTCAAACTCAGCCAACTTTTTATTCTGTTGATTCTGCTGTTTTTCTATCTTCTTGCACCTCTCACCAGTGTCATGTTTATTATTTACTTCTTTCCTTCTAACTTTGGGTTTACTTTACTTTTTCTAGCTCTTTAAGCTATAAAGTTAGGTTGGCGAAGATCTTTTTTCTATCTTAAAGTGGAAATTTGCAGGTATAATTCTCTCTGAGCACTGCTCTCACCGCCCATGTTTGGGTATGTTATATTTTCATTTTCATTCATCTCAAAGTATTTTCTAATTTCCCTGATGACATCTCCTTTGACCCGTTAATTTAAAGAGTGTCTGTTTAATTTCTACCCATTTGTTAATTTTCAAGTATTCCTTCTATTATTGATTTCTAGCCTCCTCCCATGTTGGTTAGAGAAGATACTCTGTAGGACTTCAGCTGCTAAAATGTACTGAGACTGCTTTGTGGCCTCACATGCAATCTGTCTTGGAGACTCTCCCATGTGAACATGAGAATGTGAGAAGAACATATATTCTGCTGTTGTTGGGTCAAGTGTCCTCTAGATGTTTCTTAAGTCCCATGGGTTTGTAGTGTTGTTCGTATCTTTCCTTGTTGATCTTCTGTCTGCCTGTTCTATGCATTATGGAGTGTGAGGTATTGAAGTCCCCAACAATAATTACAGAACCGTCAGTGTCTTCCCCAAATTCTGTCAATGCTTGCTTCATATGTATTGGGGCTCTGTTCTTCAAAGTACGTATATTCGTAATTGCTATGTCTTCTTGACCAATTGACTCCTTCCTCAATATATAATGTCCTCCTTTGTCTCCGTTAACAATTTTTTACTTAGTCTATTTTCCTTGGCATTAGGATACCCACTCCACGTCTCTGTTGGATACTGTTTGCATACAATATAATTTCCCATTCTTTCACTTCCAATCTGTTGGTCTCTTTAGATCTAAAACGAATGTCTCGTAGACAGTGTAAGCATGTAGAATTTCTTTTTATCCATTCTGCCAGTCTCTGTCTTTTGACTGAAGAATGTAATCCATTTACATGTAATGTAACTCCTGATCAGGAAGGACTGCCAGTTTGCTGGGGTTTTTTGTATGCCTTATACCTTTCTTGTTTCTCATTCCTCTTTTACTGCCTTTTGTGTTTAACTGATTTGGGGTAGTTTACAATTATTCTCTTCTCAATCCTGCCATGTATATTTAGATACTTTCTCAGTAGATACCATTTCTCAGGTTACACTGAACATCCTAAATTCATAAAGCTCTAGTTTGAACTGATACCAACTTGGCTTCAATAGCATATAACACACAGCTTCTGTACAGCTTCATCACCCTCTTGTGATTGTCACAGATTATATTGTTATACGTTATGTTCCCAATAACATAGATGTGTAGTTCCTGTTTTATGTATTTGTTTTGTAAGTCACATAGGAAAAAAAGAATTACGAACTAAAAGTATGATGATATTGGCCGTTATGTTCACCCATGCAGTTCCCTTTTCCGGAATTCTTTTGTTGTACAGCTTTGAGTTACTGTCTAGTGTCCTCTCACTTCAGCCTGAAGAACTTTCTTTAGCATTTTCTGTAGGGCAGGTCTACTAGTGATGACCTCCCTCAGCCTTAGTTTCTCTGGGAATATCTTAATTTTCCCTTGTTTATTTCTATTTATTTATTTTTTAGACAGCATGTGGGAGCAAGGGGGAGGGGCAGAGAGAGAGAGAGAATCCCAAGCAGGCTCCACATTCAGCACAGAGCCCAATGCGGGGCTGAGTCCCAAGAACCATGAGATCATGACCTGAGCCGAAATCAAGAGTCAGACACTCAATCAACTGAGACACCCAGGTGCCCCCCCTTCATTGTTTTATTTTACTTTATTTTATTTTATATTTTATTTAATTTTATTATAATTCCAGTACAGTTAACATAACAGTGTTCAAGCATACAAGACCGTGTCCCCTCATTGTTGAAAGGTAATTTTACCAGATATAGAATCCTCGACTCCTTTTTCTCTCACCGCTTGAAAAGTGTCATCCCACTCCCTTCTGGCCTCCATGCTTCCTGAGGAGACATCTGACATTGACCTTATTGTGTGTTCCCGTACATGATACATCATCTCTCACTCTTTTCATGGTTCTTTGTCTTTTAGCAGTTTGGTTATGACGTGCTCACTTTCACCTCTCCTTCCAGGAGTCTCATGATGGATATTTTGGTACGCTTAATGGTGTCTCACAGGTCCTTAGGGTCCGTTCCTTACTCCTTCACATTTTTTCCTTCTGTTCCTTAGACTGGATAATTTCAACTGACCTATCTTTGTCTTCGCTCTCTTCTGTCTGTTCAAACAGGCCAGTGAAACCCTCTACCGCGTTTTTCATTTCAGCTATTATGCTCTGCAGTTGCAGAATGTTTCATTTCTCTTTATAATTTATCTTCATTTACATTAGGTATTTGTTCATGTGTTGTTCTCCTGGTTCCCTTGACTTCTGTCTATGATTTCTTTCAGTTCTTTGAGCCTTTCTAAGAAAGTGGATTAAAAGCCTGTCTAGTATGTTTGATGTCTGTGCTTCCTCAGGAACACTAGCTGCTTGTCTTTTCTGTAAATGGGCCATACTCTGTTTCTTTACATGTTTCGTAACTTTTTGTTGAAAACCGGGTGTTCTAAATATTATATGCAGCAGCTCTAGATAGCAGATTCTTTCCCTTAAGACTTTTTTTTTTTTTTTTTGCCGTGGGCTGTAGCTGCTTAGTGACTTCTAACGCATTTTTGTGAGATCTGTAAACTCTGTTGTGTTTGGTCTCTGAAGTTCCTTTAGTTCGTGCCCAGTTTGTATTTTCACAAAGCTTTTCCTTGGTTTCCAGGGGTCAGAAAACCAGAGGGAGAACTGGGGACAGGGAGAAATAAAAGAATCTTCCCATCTTTGCAGGTTTGCTTTGTGCGGGGGTACTTCTGCGTCCAAATGTCCGGGCGTTTCAACTCTGCCTTAGCCTTCACCTCTTGTTTGGGGCGAGCACAGAGCTCAGCCGGCGGCGAAAGCTTGGCATGCTCTCGGGACTCTCCAAAGCATGCGTCCTGCCCCGGGAGTCAGCTTGGGTCTTCCCAGTCTCTCCGTAGACACGGTGCTTTCTGAGCGGCCTGATTTCCAAAAGACACTGTTTTGTCCGGCTTTGCCCCCAGGCTTTCCATGCTCTGTTGTGTCCCTCAACTGTAACCTGTCCCGGTGGCTGAAAGTTGCTGGACTCCCTCCGCCCACTTTCACTACTCTGCTCCTTCCAGGACCGAGGATCAGGGCCCCCGACACTGGGAATGTGAGCTTGCCCTCAAGATGCCGCCGAGCCGGGGGCGGGGTGGGGGGAGGTCGGCAAGGGCAGGTGGAAACGCCACGGAGCGTCCGGCCACTTGCAAGTCGCCAACTTCTGTGACTCTGCCACGTTGACTCTGGCGGGTTTGGCTTGACTTTCCAAGGCCTCCGAAGGGAAGGGCCCTGGAAGGTACACACTCCTCCGTCCTTGCCGAGGCCTCTCAACATGCCCATCCTCGACTGAGCGCCTTAGCCTTCACCTCCCGTCTCTGCGTCCACGGGCTCGCGACGGCGGGAGCACCGCTCGAGGCGGGCTCGTCGGTCCACCCGCAGGAGACCCGAGGCCCTCATGCGCGGACTCCTAGCGCGGCTGGAGGCACACCCGGGTCTGCTCTCATCGGCACGTCTCGGTCCCGTGCCCCGGCAGAGGGTCGGTTCAGAGGCCTGAAGGGAGCAGGGAGCCTCTGCTCCGCAGACCTGGCCGGAGGTCGTCTGGACCCGTGCCTCCTTCTTAGGGCGTCTGTCCGACCCGTCACCACGTCTTGTCGCCTCCCTGGGCCGTGCCCACCCCGTGCCTCGTCTCCTCTCCGGCCACCCTCCTGGTCCAGGCTGCTGCCCTGCCCTCTTCGCCGGTCACTCCGTCTCCGGCCCTGCCTCCCACCTGCCCGCCCCCCATTCTTCACACAGCGACCCGAGGGAATTCCTTAAATATGAAGTGGACCTTGCCGCTGTCCTGCTTAAAATGCTCCAGCGGCTTCCTGTCACAGCGTCTTGGGTCAGTTCCACCGGAAACAGAGCCCAATCCAGGAACCCTCGCGCAGGACGCTTATTGAGGAGAGCTCCATGGTGGGCGGCCGGGGAGCTGCACAGAGCACCCAGAGCTGCCCCCACCAGCGGCTAAGGCGGCCGGGGTGTGTGCCTGCCTGCCGGGGGCTGCCCCTCGCCGCCTCTGGCCCAGCCCGTGTGCGGCCGAGCGGGCCCCAGGGTCAGAGACGGTGCTCGCAAAAGCACGTGGCAGGTTTGGCGGGTCTGGGATGGGTGTGCTGAGGGCGCACGGGCGGGGCCTGGCGCTGTCCAAGCGTCCCGGGGAGCAGGGGCCGTGTGGCATTTGTCGCCGTGTCCCCTCTGGGAGGCTTGGTGGGGCCGCCCGACCCACACGGGGCTGAGTCGCTCCCGCAGCCAGATGAGGCCAGCCACGTGCCCCTCGCCATCTGGAGCCGACTGGTCCTCAAGGAAGCGCCTTCCTCGCTTCTCCACGTTTTCTCCAATGACTGGAAATTCCTCACGCTTGACCACTTTGACTCCTGGGCCCGCCAAGAGGCCGGCAGCGTCGGAAGGGGGCCCGTGCGGCCATGCCGGCCCGACGCCCCCGTGCCTTTCCGTGCCCCGAGGTGGGGTGCGTGGCTGCGCTCCCCTCGGGGCCCCCTTGCCCTCTCCCAGTCCCCCCCCAGCCCTCCTGCAGCCAGCGGGGTCGGGGTGGGGGAGCCGGGCCGAGTTGATGATTTCTGACATGGGTTGTTAACATGATTTTGACGTGGAGCCTCCCCCCCCCCCTCCCGCCCGACGCCCCCCACCCCCGGCTCTGGGGTGGCTCTGACTGTCCAGGCTCCGGCCTGGGGAGCCGTGAGGAGCCTCTCGGCCCCGGCTCTGGCCTGGCTGGGAGGCGGCCTGGGAAGGGACCTGTGTTTCTCAAGCCCGCGCCCTCGGGGCCTGGGGGTGGGGCCCGAGCAGATGTCTGGACTTGGTAGCCAGGGCCTGGAGCCGGATGCTGAGAACGAGGCCTGCAACTCATTTCCCCATTAAACATTCTGAGAACATCTGCACCGGCTTCCAAGGCTTCTCCCTCACTAATTGCCGTGATTATTGTGTGAAGTGAGGAGCTGGCATGTTTCCGTGCTGTGGTGAGGAAGGTGAAAACATCGCTCTTAATTAGATTAAAAACATTTTTTTCTCCCTCTGTAATTTTGCCTTGAAAATCAAGGCCACTTTTTTGTTTTCTTCATCCAAAGACCTCCAGAAACTTTCCTCCCCACCTCTCCAGAGGTTTCTTGGGAATGTCCTGTGAGCTCAACTCTTGGAGAAGACAGTGCTCAGCCCAGATTCCATTGTATATTAACGTTTCCCGGGGCCGCTCTCGCTGCCGGGAACCGTCCCCCTGAAACCGTGTCTGGGGAGGCTCGGACAGTGACTTCCCGGAGCACGGAGACCCCAGAGGGTCGCAGCGTTGTGTGGGTGGCGGTGCCGCTCCCTTTCTGCCGACCCTGGCCTGGCCTCCCCGGAGCCCCCGCTCTGCAGACCCCACCCTCGGGCGCACAGACGTCTCTGGTCCCTGTCGGAGCGGAGTGCGGGGAGGGGGGCCGCTGGGGAGGGTCCTCGGCGCCCTCCACGCCGGGCCTGTGGGAAGCCCGGGGTCCCCGGGGCTGGCCAGGGCTGCCAAGGCCGCCCCCGTCTCCCACACCGCCGCTGTGACACGTCTACGCACGTGTCCTCGACTGGACAGGAAACCCGGCCCGTTCCACCGTCAGGGACACCCGTCCTCTCCCACCGAAGGGGTGGAGAGACGGGGCTCGCACCCCAGCAGGAGAAAGCCAGCCACCAGCTCGCGGGAGCCCCTTCCCGAGGGGTCCCCAGGCCCGCCTTCGTCCCCTCTGCCCAGGGCCTCCCAAGTTCATCCCTTGGGGCCCACGCCTCACCCCTGTCGGTCACACACATTCCTGAGGACTCTCTCGGTAACAAACGATGGAACCCCAAACTCAACCGAGCTGAAGCACAAAAGGGACATTTTTTTGGCTCGTACATCTGGACCCAGCTGTTTCAGACACAGCTGGACCCCGGGGCTGGGATGATCGGCCTTGCTCGTTCCCACTCTCCCCCACCCGCCCTGCTCCCACTGTGCTCTGGCCCCTGGGACGGGTTGGCCTCAGGCAGCCGCTTCCCAGGGGGACAAGATGGCCGCCAGCTCAGCAAACCCAGCAGACAGACAGAGGCTGTCGCTTTCCCCGTGCTTCCTGCCAGAGTCTGGGCCCAACGAGAGCCAGGGTACAGGCCATCCTCAGGCCTGCCTCTGAAGGCCAAGACCTGGGCCCCAGGCCCCCTCTGGGGACAGCCAGTGGGCACCTGGGAGCGGGGAAGGGGCCGCTCCCTGAGGGAAGATTCGAGAAGCTGTTCCCAAAGCCGGGCCTGGCTGCCGGGCAGGCGAAAACAACAGGTGTCCACTCAAGCAAGGTATTTTCCTAGCGGGACCGGGTGCCAGCTGTGAATATACATTTTCTCTCCGCTCCTCGCCCGTTCCTGGCAGCTGTTGTGGGAACGGCTTTTACACTTTCTGCCCATGTCCCTTACTTCTCGCCTCTGAGTGGAGACACAGGTGGCGGCACGGCCGCGCTGGCTCGGGGTCTGTGAGCCGGGCACAGGCAGCTGGCACAGGCCCGGGGCCGCGGCTCAGCGATGTCACGCAGGGCCTGGCTGCAGCTGTCCGGATGCCCTGGGGAGGGGGTGTGCGTTCACGGTGTAGATCTACGGGGCTTTGGCAAATCCGCCGGGGGGGGGGGGGGGGGAGGGGGTGGTGGATTTCGGGGGAGGGGGGTAGGGAGGGGGCTTGGACTGGGGAAGGACAGGGGCAGCTTGTGTCTACCCCCGTGGGACAAGCCGCCCCGGGAACGGGAACGCGCCTGTGCGTGAGGCCTGGGGGGAAGACGGGAGGTGACAGGCGAGGTCCTGGCCCAGACCTGAGGGCCCGTGCGGGGGCGGGAGAGCTTTGGGGACCGAGGACTTGGGTTACACCTGGGAGATTATGCAGGATTTTAATCAGTCACGAGGCAGGGCGGGTGACTTTACCAGGCAGATTCTCCCCGGGGGTGGAGGGCAGAGGGCGGGCGGGGGTTGGGGGGGGCGGGGGTGGAGTGCTGGGGGAAGGGGAGGGGCTGGAGTCCGACTTGGTGCTGGAGGCCCGGCCTGGTCTGCGTGACCTGAGGCACAATTTGTAGCCTCTCGGAACCTTCCTGCTCATCTGGATACAGAGATGGGAGCTGCGATCCTGTGGGGCTGCTGGGGCAGTAGAACGAGGTCATACCCGAGCACCAGATGGGGAGATGGGAGCCCCCTCCCGCATCTCGGGGGAGCCAGGCATGCCCCCGAGTCGGGGTTCAGCCGGCCTGGCCGTGTGGGTGAGGGGGCTGCGTGGGGTCAAAGGACACAAGACCTGGTGTGCGGCGGGGACCGAAGGCTTTGGGCACACGTGTGGCCGGTTGGGGCTCCGGGTGGAGGATGGGGAGTGCGGGGCCGGGGGAGGGAGGGCAGGGCACGCACACAGGGACACCCACAAATTGCCGCCTCCCGCCGTGGGGAACGTGCCACACGCCCAGAGTAAGACACACGGACACAAGAAGTTAGGAGATGAAAATCACCCACCCGTCTCTTCACCCAAACACGGACACAGCTAACATTTTGGTGTATTTCCTTCCAGTCTTTTTTCTGTGCCCGTATTTTTTTTTTTTTAAAGGAACTTTAAATCGCCCTCCTGAGCAGGGCTGCTGGCCGGGAAGGGAGCTGCTGCACTGCTGGGTTCCGTCCTCTGGGGGGAGGGTGAGCCTTGGCAGCCCGCATGGCCAGCTGTGCTGGTCGCCAAGCCAGAGGCTCTGCTCGCCATCCCAGACCTCCCATTTTCCTAGAAAACACAATTGTTCTGCCCTGAAAACTGAGGCCCAGATTCTGGCCTAGACCAGGCAAAGGCGGCCAAGGAATTAAAGCCTCGGAGAACTGGGACGGTCTTAATGGGAGTATGACTTCACTGTCGCCGGGAGCAGGGCGCAGCCCTCTCCTCCCCCAGGGTCCAGCCCTCCGGGGAGCCCGGGGTCCGGATGAGCTGCCCTGTGGGCTCCGCCCCGGGCCCGGCCAGGCCTGGCCGTCCCTTGTCTGTCCTCATCTCCGGGCCCCTCGGAGGTAGGGGTTGCGAGCCTCTCGGGACGGCACTTGCCCTCCCAGGGGCCCTCGCCTGAAGGGGGCAGTGTGTCGCCGTACCTGGGGAGAACCCGCTTCCCCTCCCCCCAGCCGCTGCAGCTGGGGACCAGGGAGGTGGTCTAGGGCCCTGGCCCCTGCCTGCCCGTGGTGGGGGAGGCAGAGCCCGCGGTCTGTGACACAGAAACGGGGAGAGCAGCGCCCTCCCTTTCGGTTTGGAAAAACACACCTGTGGAACCCCTCGCTGCCCCTCGCTGCGGGGCCCCTGTGCTGTTCCCAGGATTAAACCAAACAGTGCACATTCTTCTCTGGCAGGCGCGGGCCCCACCCGCCCTGGACAGCCAACCGACGTGCACATTTTAATTTCCTAAAACACCAGGGCCGGGTGCTTCTCAGGGGTCAGGTGGCTCACCCTTGGCCCGCGGGGCTTTGGAGATGGCACTTGTCACCTCGGGTGCTCAGAAAGCAGCCCCACTTTCCAGCCACCGTTCCGCTGCTCTTGCCTTCTGTATACAAGTGATGCAGACATGAAAATATGTATTTGTGTTCTTTTTCCTTTCCTTTTTTTTTTTTTTTTTTTGAAAGAACATTTGAATCCTGGACGAAGCTTCAGCCCTGTCACTTGACAACTGTATAATATAACCCAGGGCACTTGAATCTCAGCCCCGAGCCTCTGAGATGGGGCAGCCAGTGCTCTCGCCAGGTCCCAGGCCTGTGAGCCTCTGAATGTAGACACATTCTTCGAGGCTTACCGGTCACTTTCCTGTGCTCTCTGGGAATGTCACGGGCAGAGATCCCTTCACTCAGCCCTTCTCCCGGGTGTGACTAAGTCATGTCTGTGCGGTTTCCTGCTGGAAGTCTGCCCCTCACCCCCACGGGCCGTGAGCTCCGAGTTTATTTACAGTTCTCTGAGTGCTAGTCAAGGCACAGCACCTTTGCACGTGCTCTCAGGACATTCTGATCCCTCCTTGGTGACGTGCCTGTTGCCCGTTTTTCCTTAGATTGTTTGTATTTTTCTTACAGATCTGCATGAGTTCTTTGTACTTCAAGGGCACCATTCCACTGTAGCCGTCTTTTCACCCTGGAAGGTGGTGCTTGACGACCAGGTCTCAGTTTTAGTGTCCCGGAACCCACCGGTCTTTCCCCGCGTGGATATTGTAACTTTCAGGAAACCCTTCCAAAGCCCGAGGTCATGACTCTATTCTAGATTCAGTTCCACAGGCTTCGGAGCTTTGCTTGTCTTCGTTAGGTCTTCAGTCGCCCAGAATGCTAAGAATGAAGTCTTGGTGTGCGGCATGAGGGTCCGATGGGACGTTTCTCCCACGTGGGCGGCCAACTGTCCCCAGACATCCTCTGCGTGCCGCGTGAGGCCGCCTGGGGTACAAGCTAAGCGTCCCTGGGCAGGTGGGCTATTTCCGGACACTGGGCCCCGTCCTGCTGGCCCGGCTGCCACGCTCCGTATCCACAACACGCCGTCTCGATGACCACGGCTTTTCGAGAAACGCCGGTGCCTGGTGGAGCGAGCACTCCTAGCCCGCTGCTCTTCTCAAGAACGTGGTCGATTTAGCTTTTGGCTTTTCCAGATCAATTGTAGAATCGGGTGCCAGGGGTGTGAGGGATACGTCCGGGTTTGTCTGGCATCTCGGGAGACTGGGGGTACAGGTCTGGGGGGGAGAATGCCACGGAAGTCAGCTTTGCCCACCGCGTCGTATCAGGGTCCACGACATCAGCATGGTCTGTCACTGGTGTTGCTAACCATGACCCGTGCGGTTGAGACGGTGTCAGACAGGTCCCTCCGCTCCCCGGGCACCGGTTTCCCGTTTCCATAGCCTGGTGGTTGGAGCGAGTCCTGAGTCGGCTGTACTCTAGGGGAGGGGGCTCGTGCCCCACCTCCCCCAGGACAAGAGTGTGGAGGGAACAGCTGTCACAGCCACCACAGCGGCAAGGAAATATCTGAGGCGAGACACTCTGAAGTTTCTCCTTGAAGTTTCACCTGCCAATCTGACCGTCCATCCGTGGAGGAAGATTTGTCCCTCTCTCGCGGTCGTTTGTTTGTTGATTTGTATCCGTACGGACTCAGGCCTACTTCTTTTTTGGGCCAGAATTCAATGCTATTATTTATTTGTGCCACTCAAAACGTTCTAGCTTTGGCCATTGGATTGACAGTCCTTTTGGGTTAGCTCCCGCGTCCGTCTGACATGTCTCCCGTCCCTTCCATTTGTGTTTTGCGTGTCCCCTTCCTCTCTGGCACTGAACAGCGCTTGAGGCTCGTCGTGTATGTGCCTTGCCCCAGAATCCCCCTTTGGCCAGAGAGCCCTGGTTCCTTTTGCCGGGAAGCGAGTGACTTTTAGGCACCAGGTCTGGTGCAGGGTGTGACCGCTGCTCCTGGGCCGTCACTGCTTCTGGACTTCCCAGTGGGCAGAGCCAGCGGGTGTATGCACGCAGCCCGAGTACACACGTGTGGTATATTTAGCGAAGTAGGAGTTCATACCAACATTTCTGGCCACAGGACTCCTTCCTGCCCCGCCCACCCACTCCACATACACACTCGGTGTGTTACTTTATTTATTTATTTATTTGTCTAACCTGTGTATGTGCGGTTCCCCCCCAACCCCCAGAAGCGTAAGTACCGGCCGGAGCACTAATGGTTATGGCAGTCAAGAGACTGTTTCCCAAGGCTTCGTAGGCCGCCTCCTCCTTCCCTTCCTCTCCGTGCCGTGTGGTAGGTACTGTCATACGTTCCTAACACGGAACTCACTTTTTTCACAGTCTGCTTTCATTCCTAGGACGCTCCAACAGGCTGGCTGGGGCTTTTTTTTTTTTTTTTTTTCTTTGTATACAGTAAAATTCATTCCTGGAGATCTGCAGCCCTGTGGGTTTTGACAGATGCCTGGATTCGTGTGTCCACCACCATAGCACCCTACGAAGGAGTTCGACAGCTCTAGGAGTTTCCTTGAGCGTGCCTTTGGAAGTCAGATACTCCCCCCTCCCAAACACTAGCAACCATTGATCTGGTTTATGTCCTTGTAGTTTTGCCTTTTCCAGAATGTCATATAAATGGAATCATATAATGTGCGGCCTTTTACATCTGGCTTCTCTCACTGCTGAGCAAAATGCATCCGAGAGTCCCCCACGTTGCCGCAGGACCTCTTGGTTCATTTCCTTCGGGTCCCGGGTGCTGTTGCACTGTACGGACGTGGCGGTACGTCCCTTCACCGACTGAAGGACATCTCGGCCGTTTCCGGGTCTTGGCGACTGCGAGCGAAATTGCTGCGCACGCTTACGTACAGGTGTTTGTGGACGTGGATTTGCGACTCGCTTGGGTAAATCCCTGGGAGAAGGACTCCTGGGTCACATGGCAAGTGCACGGTCAACTCTGTAAGAGACTGCCCAAGTCTTTTCCAAGGTGGCTGCATCGTTCTGCACTTCCGCCAGCGGCTGGAGAGTTCCAGGCGCTCCGTGTCCTCCTGCTTGCGTGGCAACGTCAGGCTTCGGTTTCTGTGTTTTGATTTCAGCCATTCCGGTGAGGGTGCCGTGGCATCTCGCTGTGGTTTTAACTTGCATTTCCCTAACAGCTGCCGGTGTCGACTGAGCCGGGCATCTGTTTAGGTGCTTGCTTGTAACCCCATAAATCGGGTCGGGGGCTTTCCTGCTGTCTGCTTGCACGAGTCCTTTGTATATTCTAGATACAAGTTCTTGCCCAAACAGCTGATGTGGAAACGCTTTCTTCAAGTCCGTGGCTTATCTCTGCGTCCCTTAGCGGCGTCTTTTGCACAGCAAATGCCTGGGATTTTGATCAAGTCCAACATTTCCATTTCTGCCCCTCACAGATTGAGCTTGTAGTCTCGTGCTTCAAAACTCAGCGCCAAACCCAAGGTCCGGAGATTTTCTTTTGTGATTTTTCTCAAGAAATTTTAGTTTATGCTTTAGTCTCTTAGGAGTGTATCCAATACCTTTACAGTTTCAGATTGTTGACGATCGCCCATAACGTTAGGCAGAAATGCCAAATGTGTTAAAACTTACACACACACAACATTCATACGTTTATATTACAAATAATTTAGGAGGCAGCCGTATTACTCTGAAGTGGGAAGATCTTCCTTTTTCACAAAACAAAAGATAGGCGTTATCACCTTAAACACATAAAACACTCTCTATGATAAAAACAACCATCCTAAGGGCTGAAAGACCAAAGATTGACGGGGGGAGATCTCCATGCCTGATGTAACAAAAAGTTAACATCTTTAATATATAAACACTTCCTACAGATTGACAAGCAAAAATGGGCAAAAGATATGAACAGGCAATTCTGCAAAAGGAAATGCAAATGGCCTCCAAGCCACAAAAGGCATTCAGCACAAAAGGAAAACCAGATCCGGTCTTCATCCACACGTGGCACGCCCCGGGGAAGGGTGCCAATGGCTGGTTCGCGCCTGGATGTGGGGGAGCTGTCATATTCACACACCGCTTGCTGGTGGAGTCTGAATTGCTAGTTTCTTGGGAAAGCAATCCAGCAACATCTATTAAAATTACCTAGGGAGCACCCTCTCACCCAGCCCCGGTGTCAGGTTTTCATACAAACGGGTGGCTCAGCATCGACTCAAAGTAATGGCTTAAAGCTAACAGAGCCTAAGGAGCTATCAAACGCCGAATGGTTGAGTTAACCGTGGCAGGCGTGAACCACAGACTATTATCCAGCTACCAAAACGCAGCCCCACATCTGTATACCTGCAGAAAAATGAGATGAGCATGTCTCAGAGTGACAGGGACAGCACTGTCCCATGTGGGTTTAAAAAAAAAAAAAAGAGGTCTTACCTGGTGTCAGCGGCCGCTGAGCAGAGAGAGATGAGCTAGGAATCCCGTCGGTGGTTGACCTTGGAGGACAGCCTTCGTGGATCTTTGAACTGTGCCACTTTCTACAATGAGTACTTAATTTCTTTTACAATAAAAACGTCAACTGAAGGGGAAAAAAACCCACACTGAGAATCAGGGGACGGATAACGTATTCTCAGCAGCGCTGAGCACCAGCACCAGGCTGTAGGGGGTGGGCCCGGGAGCCTGAACGTTACGCTGACCCTTCGTGGCGGGTATGGGTAGGAGATGTGACGCTGTGAACTGAGCGAGGGCCCGGGAGCTCACCGGCCGCCCCTCTCTCCCAGGCTTGCCACTCCTTGCGGGCAGGGGCGCGACTGCCCTGGGTCTCCGCTGACACGAGGCCCTCCGTCTGCGTGACGGGGACGGCATGGTGGCGGGGGTCCGGGTCCCTCACCGGACCTGTGCCTGTCGGCCGTGTTTTATCGTTGTGCCTGACCGTTCAGGGTGAACCCGGAGACAGACCTAGACGCCCGGGCTGAGCCCTCGCCCTGCCCGGGTGTCGGGGGCCCTCCACCGGTCCCCAGCCTCGGGCACGGGGCGGGGGGGGGCCGCCTCAACCCCCACACCGGATCCCCGTGCGGAGGCCCCGTGTACCGTCCCCGTCCCTCGCACATCCCTGCAGGAGCATGTCCTGTCAGTCTGTGGGAGGGCTCGGGGTGTGCAAGTCTGCCCCGCGGCGGGGTGGGGGGCGGGGGGCGGACACGCGAGCCCGGCTCTGGCCAGCCCCGGGCCCTTCCCCGGCGAGCCTTGCGTGGAGGCCTAACGTGCTGCCCCACACCTTTGCCCACAGTGAAGAGCCCCATGCTGCTGGAAGTGAGCACGACCCACTTTTTGAGAACCAACAGCGTGGCCGAGGACCTGGATCTGGAGGGGGAGACGCCGCTGGTCCCCATCACGCACGTGTCACAGTGAGTGGCCGCTCGCCCGCGGAGAATGGGCTGGAGGGGCGCGGGGCTCAAGAGGGCCGCCTGGGTGCCGCGCCGGGGCCCAGGCCTGCTCTCCCGGAGCCCGCCGCTTGCCGCCCGCCCTCGGCAACCTGGGGGCCACCGGCGGCCAGGGGCCAGCTCCAGCGCCCAGGCACCGAGCGGGGAGGAGAGCGGGGGCGCCTCCCGCCAAGTCTGGGAACACGATCCTCTTGTTTGGACTTATGGAAAACCAAACTGATCATTTTCCACTTGTTTTTGTGCTCTGAGCGTCTGAGAAGATTGTTTTTCTCTCCCCTCGCCCCCTCCCCCGCCCCCCAAAAGAGAGACGACTTTGTTTTTCAGCAGCGTTTCCCCGTAGAACCCTGGCCAGAGCCGAGGGGCAGATGCTGCTGCTGTCCTCAGGGGCTCCTTCAGGTGGAGGAAATGGCTGATTTTCCACGCCTTCCACTTGGCCTTCCCCCGAGGCACAGCTGGCCTGGGACGCACGCCCATCCTCCCCCGCCATCCCGGCATGGCCAGGCCAATCCCCAGGGCCCGGCCATGGTGTGATTCCCTTGCGATGTATGACTCAGTGCTCCCGGCAGGGGCACCCAGTGGTGACAGCACGTGGTGGGGTCAGTGGGGCACTCGGGCGCTGTCTGGCCGCCGCCCTGCCGGGGACTCCCCGGAGGAGTCCTTCTGTGTTGGGACGTGCGCGCTCCCCTCAGCCCTTCCCAGAGTCACTTGCTGACACGGTTTCCTCTCCACAGACGTTTCTCTGGAGGGCGTGTCCGTTCTCCCAGGGTCTCAGGGTTGCCGGGAGCCGTGTGCGCCTCTGTCAGAGCGAGGCCCTAGGCCTGCCGCCTCTTCCCCAGCAGGGGACTGGGGACTGAGACAGCCGGGACCCAAATGGCAGGGCCTCCTGGCCGCCCACGCGGGACTGGCGGGAGTCGGGTGGCCAGCAAAAGAGGAAGGCAGGACCTGCCCGCCGTCTTTCCCTGCGCAGCACCGCCTCCCCCCAGGCTCACGGTGGGTCAGGCCTCACCCGGTGGCGGTGGGGGAGGCCAGTGTGCGCAGGACCTGTTTACCGGACTCGCGTGAGCCCGCTGGGGCCCTGGGAAGCGGGGGCGACTTGTCCCCACGGACCCGGCAGCGGAGGGGGCTTCTGGGTCCCCACCCACCCTGGAGGTGACCAGACAGGCTTGCTGGGCGAACGCGCCAGGGCAGAGGTGTGAACAGCCAGGGAAGCCAGGCCGTGCGGGTCCAGGCCGGGGCCCGAAGGCAGAGTGCGGACTTAGGCACTCGGGCCGAGGCGTTTTCAGAGTCCAGGGCACAAGAGAGACCGCGGGGTAGTAAAAGCCGGCGTTCCGTGGCTGGTGTTGTGTGCGACTCCGGTGCCAGTGGCCACTCGGGGCAGGGACAGCCATGACCCTCAGGCAGGTGGATTCCACGCGGGCGTCACGGTTCCCGCTGCCCCTTCTCACCGCTCTCTCCCGTCAGCCCGTTCATTCTCCCCGCCGTGGCCCAGCTTCTCGACACACACAAGGAGTCCCACCCTGGAAGGACAGGGCTGCCTCACCAGCTCCCTGGCCCTGCGAGATCCCCACAGGGAGGCCCAGGGTGAGGGTGATAAAGGACTGGGGATCCAGGGGCCCACAGCCAAGCCCGCAGCTGCCCTCAACAGTCACCCCTTCGGGGTGAGGGCCGTCAGCATGCACCCAGCTTCCCGGGGAGCCCCGGGAGGCGATCCAAGCCAGCAGAGGCAGTGTCATCAGGGGCACTGGGCCACTTCTCTTCTAAAACTGCGGCCGTCAGACCGGAGCGGCCCGGATGCTTGCTGCGGATTGGGTGCTTCACCGTCCCAAACGCCCGCCGTGGGCCTTCTCGGGCCAGCACTCCCAGTGTGGCGGGTTGGCTGGGGGGTGGGGTGGGGGAGGGGGGGTGTCTCCTGTCACCCCCGGTGCTGTCCGGGCCTACACCCCAGTCCTTGCCCAGCCGGGTCCCCATGCTAGAACCTATAAGGGCTTCTCCCAGCAGACCTGTCACCACACTTGGTCTGTGGTGGGTGCTGGGAGCAGGGAGCCGAGGTGTCAGTAGAGGGGCCACCTCAAGGCATCGCTGTCTCATCAGGTCAGGGTCAAGGTGGAGACCGCAGGGCATCTGCGTGAACGTGTCCTTAGTACAGGATGCTGTGCCCTGGGGAGCCCCGGTGAAGGACGTGTGATGCGGGCCCAGGGAGAGGTGGGGGGGGGGGGGCCTCAGAATCTAGACGCCCCTGAGGCTGCAGGCTGAGCAGAGGCCTCCCCCCCACCACGGCTGGCAGAGGTGGCTCTGGGGGTGCCACGACTGCCCTCTGTGCCTTCACCTCCTGTCTGGCACTCCTCCTGACGGATGCCCCCAACTAAACAGCTCCGGCTGCTTGGGGACACGTCAAGGCTGCTGCAGGCAGCCCGGCCCCGCGGGCACCTGCCTTGGTGTGTGTGAGAGGGGCAGGGGTGTGCGCGGGGGTCTCGCAGGGGGCAGAGAGGGTGGGGAGCAGTTGCTGACAAACAGATTCGTCCTTCTCCAGCGTTTTACTGATGTTCAATGTATTACCACGTTGGGTCGGATCCAGGATTCAAATTAAAAGCATAAATAAAGACACATTTTGTTTCCATCTCAAGCTCTCCCCACCCGTTGGGCCCCAGGGAGGTGAGGTCACTGCAGCCTTGATTACGGGAAGGTCCCTGGGGCTGGGCGAAGCTCCTCTTTCCGGGGCCTCTGGCCGGGATGAGGGGCGGGGAGCCGGGGGCCCTGAGCAGCCCTGGTGCAATCTAGGGAGTCGCCGGGGCGTACCGTGTTAGGGAGACAGAGTGGTCTCGGCCACCCCAGCCCCCCACGCGAGCCCCGGAGACCCCATGCAGCCCTGCCCCGCCCCCAGCTCTAGGGAGCCGGGCCACAGCCTGATGCACGCCTTCCAGGCAGACCGGCTTCCAGGGCCAGCGGAAGGGAGCCCCGTGCGCACCTGCGTTCCCCCCCCCCCCCCCCCCCCGCCCAGAGCCTTGCCACAGGGTTTCCGAGGGGCCGGCGTAAGGTAGAGATGGGGCATCGAGGACAATGGGGAGGGGCGGGAAAGCCCCCTCCCCAACTCTGAGAGAGGAGAGGAGCCCTGCCCCCAACAGGAGCCGGGAGGAGTGCCTGGGCTCCTGCCCCATCTGCTGCCTTGTGGCCACTGACGGCCACTGACAGGACAGCAAGGGGGGGGGGGCACCTCTGTGTGCACCCTTGTGCCTCCCCATCTGCAGCCATCAGATTCCCACCGTCTTCCCAACATCTGCTCGGCCAGCCTCACCGCAGGGAGGCCCAGGCAGCCAAGCCCTCTGGCTGTCGAGGCCTCCGCACCAGCTCCCTGAGCCCCGAGTACGGGGCCTGGGACCCTTCTGGGGGCTCTGTCTCCTCTCAGGCTCTCTCTCCCTGGGAGTCCTGAAGCCCCAGGCTGGGAGGGGCTCCAAGACGTGGCTCCCACCCACCCCCCCACCCCCCCACCCCCCCCCGGCAGGCAGGACCCGCACCAGGGCCAGGCCGGCCTCACCTGAGATGAGGTGGTGAGGGGTGTGGGTGCCTCAGCATGCCTGTTAGCACACCTGAGTGGGCAGCTAGGCCCGAACTGGCCTCAGCATGAGGCCCCGACCGGGACCGCGTACGGGTGTGGCCCGGGTGCCCCTCTCCCAGGGGCCTTGGGACACGGCAGCCATTTCCACGAAGCCCCCTCCACCCCTGCGGCCAAGCCAGCCAAGCATGGCCAGGAGTCCGCGTCTGTCCCGCTGGCTGCATGCGGACACCCAAGGCAGGTTGTGTGAGAGGCCAGGCCCACCCCCACCCCGATGGGTTCCTCCGGAAGTGGTGGCCCCCGGCCCCCTCCGTGTCTTCCGTCACAGCATCCTGGGCAGGCGAGGCTCAGCTCCTGTCTACCAGTCGCCCCCAGCCCATCCTGTTCCGCCGGGGACAATATAGCGATGGGCACGGGGAGGGCCTTCCAGGGAAGGCAGAGCTGAGGCTGGGGCACTGCGGGGCCCCTACCAGGTGGCCACGAGCAACTGTGTGCTTGTGGGCCGTCCTGTGACAGGACAGCCAGTAGGTCCTTGAGCAAAACCAGTCCCGTGTGCCTTAATTAGAATTTCCGTGTCTCCGGCTTTCTCCTGGGCCCTGTGGTCTCATGCCGAGACGCTCGATCTCTCTTTTCCAGCAAGACCCCCGCGGCCCAGCTTTCACCCACGTCACTACTAAGGTCACCTGAATTCTGGGTTTGCCAGGGAGGCCAGGGCCGCCCCACGCCTTCTGGAAACGGGGCAAGTGTCACAAGGCTCGGCCCTGTACTCAGCTCCAGGGACAGCGGGGCTAGCTCTTTGGATGGGACCAGGGTTGCCAGGGGCATTTCAGGGACCCCAGGGCCAGCTGCGGCTCGCTCCCGCGGACCCTGGTGGAGGCCCAGGCACTGTGTGAGTGGCCACCTCCTTGTTCTGCAAACCTTGGTGGGGAAGGACGACGAGGCTGCTTCGGGGCCAGAGAACAGGGGGAAGAGGGAGGGGGCCTTCCAGGCACATTAGAGACCGGTCTCTTTCCGGACCGGTGTCCTGTCTTCTCGGAGCTCCAGACCACCTCCGTCCGCACGAGGTGCCAAGGAAACCCCGTGGGAGCCCGTCCGGGAGTGCCGTGTGGAGCTGCCTGAGTCAGAGCCTCCCAGCCCCGGCCAGCTCAGACCCGTCTCTGAAATGCACGGGGGGGATTAAATGTTCTCCTAATTAAATTAAAAGCGAGGCGGAGTGGCTCAGTGGGAAAGGGACGGGACTAGGAATCAGATGCCCTCGATCTGGCTCCCAGCCTGCACCGGCCCAGCTGCAGGCCGGCCCCTGAGGCCCCTGCTCCGGGGAGTGGGCCCTCTTCTAGGTGGAAGGCCCAGAGGAAAGCAGAAGGCTTCTTACGTCCTTTGGGGACCGTGACAGTGAACTCCTGGCCCCGGGCCACTCCCATGGCGGGGCTCCGCGCTCTCCAAGGGCAGGGCTTTGCTGAGGCCGGCCCCCGCCAGGCAGGCAGTGCTGGAGGAGGTCAGGGACAGGAGGGCATCCACTTGCTAGAGGCGGCTGGAGGACTGCAGTGACTCCAGAGGTCACGCTGGTGTTGCTATGGAGACATCTGCGGTGGCCGCGGGTACCCCACGGCTCCTCTCTGTGCTCTGCCTAAACGTGCGAGGGGAGACTGAGCCCTAAGGCAGGCGGGTCCGGAGGCCTGCGTGGGGGGCGGAAGGGGTCGGGGGCCGGGCCGGCTCAGAAAGGACAGTCCTTGCATAGAGAGTGTTTTCCACTTTCTAGTTGAAGGAGACGAGCACGCAGGTCTCCACGGGACTCGGCTCCGTTCACCCTGGGCCCCATGTGACTAGCAGGCAGGTTCCCAGGAAGCCCCCGTGTCCCCAGTCCCCGCCATGCCTTCGGAGGGTGACCACCGTCCCAGCTGCCGGCGGCACCGCTCGGCCGCGCCCGTTCCCGAACCTTCCACACACAGACTCCCACAGTGCGCACACCCACCGGCTGCCTTCCCGGAGCCGGGCCGCGCGGCAGCAGAGAGCGGTGCCTGCCGGCCGGCCCTCCGCGGGGTTCGTCCATCCCGTTGCCCGCGGCCACGGGCTGTTACCGTCGGTGCTAAGAGCATCCCGTACGGGCCGCTAGGCTCGGGTTCGACACCACCGCCTACCTGCTGCCCCCCACCGCGGCGGCGGGGCAGCGGGCCCGTTCCGCATTGTCACCAGCACCGGGCCTCTTTCACGGCCCCTTTCAGCCACGCTGGGGAAGCGGGGGCAGGGGGGCAGGGCTCGCAGCACCGCTCTGCGATCCGGGGGCTGGTGCAGGCGAGCCTGTTCTGTCGTCTTTTACTCCGCGCGTACTGTCCTCCAGGAACGTGCTCGTGTCTCCGGCCCGCTTCGTTTCGGGTGGCCTTTTCTCATCCATTTACAGCACTTCGTTCTTTCTGCCTTTACGTCGCCTGGCTAGGACGGGCGTCAGAAACGCGCGTGCCCGCGCCCACCCACGCCCACGTACGTACACGGCACGTAAGGACCGCCTCCCCCTCTTCCGCCGTCTTCCCTTCTCCTGAGGGTGTCTTCTGACGAACAGAACTTTAAGTGAACTCCTAATGTGATTCAGTTAATGAAACATTTCCTCTCTGGATAGTGCCGTTTGTGTCCTATTAGAGACACTTTGACTGCTCCAAGGTCATAAAGATACTCTGGTTTTTTCTGAAGCTTTATTAGCTCACCTTCCCCGTGTTGATCTGCAGGGCATCTGGAATCGATTTCTGCGTCCAATGTGAGACCGAGGTCAAGGTACATTCTCCCCCACCGGGCTGCGCAGGCAGGCTCAGCACCCTTCACGGAAAGCCCATCCTTCCCCCGCTGCCCCGCCAGGCCCACCCGGTCACCCTCCGGCTCGCTGTCTGCACGGACCTCGGCTTCGGAACCCCATCTGGTCCCGCTGGTCAGACTGTAGTTCGCCAGGGCCATGCCTCACGGTCCCCGTGCTCCAGTCCCGGGTCTTGACAGCCGGTGGGGAAGGCTCCGGCCAGGTCTCCTGCTTCGCCGCTGGCCTGTGTCCGTTTGGTCCACCCCTCCACCCACAGCCGGTCGCCCCAGAAAACCTCCTGTAGGTGGGTGGGGGGGGGCTTCTCTAGACTGTGGGGAGGGTGACCATCGTTGCAGGATCGAGTCTTTGCGACTGTGGCCCCGATGCGTCCGTTTACTTAGGACTTCTCTTTTCGTGGCCTGTAGTTTTCCGTGCAGCGATGGTGAGCGGTGTGTCTGAGATTTATTCCTTGTCAGCTGATGTTTGTATGTCCACCAAGCCCAGAGACGCTGCATTCGCGGGAGCCCTGGCCAGCATGGATCATGTCCTGCCTGCAGGACACCGGGGCAGTCTGCTGGCCTCCCTGGGCCCTGGTGCCCTCTTGTAGACACCGGAGGTGGGTTCTCACGGTGCTGGTATGAGCCCTTGAGGACACGTGGTCGGGAGTCTGGCCTTGCACCTAATTCAGGAACATGCCTGATAAATGTCAGCCAGTGTAAAACGTCCTCCTGGGACGGAAGAGCCCATGGGGACATCCCTTCCTTCACCCGAGAGCTTCTGAAACCGCCACGTTATCCATGGGGATATCAGGGACTGTCCTTAACAAGATGTACCCGGAGGCCATTGAGCCCCGGCCCTCGAGATGGGCTGGAGGCAAGTTCACAACCTCTAGTAGCCTCTAGTAGCTGGGAAAGGGGGTCCGGGACCGTTGGGGCCCCTGGCTCCCGTGGAGGTGCAGGGAGAGGCCTGGGCCCGCCGTCCTGCTGCTCAGGGGTGGGGCGAGGGGGGCCGGAGGACCGTGCCCCGGAGCGGCCACACGTGCCCCAACATGCTTGGGCCGCTCACGCCCGTCACGGCCGGGCCCACCCGCCAAGGACAGCACAGGCTTGCGGCAGAGCGAGGGGCGGCGTGGGCCGTGTGTCCCGCCCTCCCTGGGCCCTGTGCGAGGCGGGGATGGAGGTCTAGCCCTCATTCTCTGGGCAGCTCACTGGTGCCCAGTGGTGCCCAGCAGGGCGACGGCCGGAAGGCGGCGGCCATGTGCCCAGGCTTGCTGGTGTCCAGGTGCTCGACGGAGCCCTGCTCTGTGTGTCCAGCTCTTCTGTCAGGGTCAGGAGGGGAGGCTGCCCTTAGCCCAGACGCACAGCTTGTGTCCTTGTGGGTCGGTGCGCCCGTTCCCAGCGCCCGGCCCTGCCAGCGTCCCCGGGAGGCAGGGGCAGAGCCGGGGCTCGTGCAGACACGCCGTCTCTATGGGAGCCCAGGTCTGTGAGGTGGAACCCGGGCCGGTAGCCTGAGGGCCGGCAGGGGGAGAGAGGCAACAGGGGGCGTGGCGTCGGCCCGTGCCCCTCTCTTCGCCGGCGGGAGGGAACGGCGCGCGGAGGCCAGTCTGCGTGCCGGCCGGCGGTCTCTGCGGCCGCCTCCTCCAGGGAGAATCCTGCACGGTCAGTGTCTCCCCACGCCACGGCCCAGGCACCACCAGGCAAGGAGGGCAAGGGGCCTCGCAGACCCACAGGCTACCCGGGGGGCTCCCGGATGGCTTGGGCAAGGCCGAGCTGCCTTCCCAGGACACAGAGTGACAGGCCCAGGGTCACGGCTCCTGCTGCGGGCCCAGAGCCCCCCAGAGGCATCCATTCTCGAGATGTGCCGGCCCTTTTGGGACAAGGCAGGCATCCCGGGCAGGGGCGGACCACAGGGCGGAGGTCCGGCTGTAAATCTGTGAGGTCTGGATGGCCCGCGGGAGGCCTGGGGCTCCAGCTGGGAAGGAAGTCCTCATGGAGGAAAGGGGGAGAGCAAGTGGTGGCAGAAGGAGACAGGAGTCCGGGTCCAGCCTCGGAGTCTGGCGTCCACGTCATCCCCACACCCTTAGCCCTGACCCCGCTTTGGCTTTGATCTCGATAAGTAATCTCTTCACATGGGCCGCAGCTCTGGAGGCTCCCTTTAAAGACAGCGCTGGGAGGGTCCTGGATGTCTGCACTCAGGGCCCCCCACCTCCGTGGGCACGAGGGCGGCGGAGTGGGGGTGTGCACAGAGCCCCGAGCGCTGGGTTTTTTTCTTTTTAGGGGCAATTCAAGGGATTTTCAAAGGCAACTTTGACTCTCCCGGATTTGCCTTCCAAGACTTGGGAACTGAATCGTGGGCGAGATATCAGACTGGCCGGCAGCTGAAGCAGGATACGTGCCTCAACAGTGCCCTGCTGGGGAAACTGAGGCAGGGAGTGGGGTGACTTCCCGGTGGGGGGAGGCTGCTGGAAGATGGGTGGGAGGTAAGGCCTTGCAGAGAGCGCACAGCTACACGCGCGCGCGCACACACACACACACACACACACACGCTCAGGGGCGGTCCTTCCCCACGGTTACCTGCGCCTGCTGTCCCCCGAGAGCCAGGCCCCCCCGAGAGGAGGTGGGCAGCTCCCGGCAGAGTGGCCCCCTCTTGATTCGTCAGTCAGCCAGGCTCTGTACCTCTGGCTTCAAGCCTTTGAATGTGCCCTAGGCTTGTCTCCCGGCCCATCCCCGGGCGGCTCTGGGGCCCAGTGCCTCCCACTCGGTGGCCCAAGGGCGCCTTTCTTCCCCTGCCCGTCCTTGCCTTCTGGGGGTAGGCTTGTGTTTCAGAGTTTCTGGATTTGTCACATCGAACAGAATCTTTTCCACTTTGAAACACTTGAATGCTTTTTTTCTTTTTTCTGCTGTTCTTTTTGAACTGCCCTGCGACCGCCCCCCCCCCCAGCCAAGCGTGCGGGCTCCCACCCGGAGGGTCCGCAGCAGGAGCAGGGGGCAGGCTCATGAGATAGGGTGGCGTCAGGATCAGGAAAACGGGCTCCCAGTAGGATGGAGTGCCAGCTGTGTGTGTAGGGGCCGGGGGCGAACCGCCCGGGAGACTCAGAGGGACTTCCCTGGAGACGTCCTCCCCGGTGACCCCACGGTCCACGGCAGCTCCGTGCTTATGGGCCTCGCCACCACCCAGCCGTCTCCTGCCCTGGGGAGTGGACTTCTTCAGACCACTGAAGAGTGGCCGGGACTCGGGGGGTGGGAAAATATCTCTGTACGTGTCAGGAGATGGACAAACTGGGAAATGGGAGTCCCGGGGAGCTCCCGGTCCCGGGAGCCCCAGAGTCCCAGGGACCGGTCCCTGAGGGGTCCCTGTCCAAAGAATATGCCAGCTGTCGACAGAGCCGGGGCCGGGCCCTGGGCTCCAGCCTCTGGATCCCGTGCCCCTCCGTGCCCCGTGCCTGCTCCTTACCCTGCTGATTCTCCCACCCGCAGGCCCTCCCCCAAGGGATGGGGAACAGTGTCCCCCAGGCGGGTCCACCGCAGGCCAGGCTGGGGAGCAGAGGCCAGTGCTGACCCGTGAGGTCTGAGCTGGCCAGAAGGAACAGTGAAGGTGGCCTGGCGGGCCACGGCGGGACCTCACGGTGCCCAGCCAGAGGCCCCAGTGGCAAGACCGGGGCAGAGGTGCCCCCACGCCCGTCTCAGGAGCACCAGCGAAGCCCTGAGCGGGGCCAGAAGCCCGGGCTGCAAAGCTGCAGCCTCTCCCCAGGCAGAAATGCGAGCCCCCGGGAGTCTGCCGCTTTTGGAAACAGTCTCCGGCGCAAACAAAGGGCCTGTCCGAGCGGAGCGCAGCTTGGCCTGGACTCAGAGCCGCCACTGCCCGGGCGCCAGGCCTCCCTGGGCACCGCGCACCCGGAACACCGCAAAGGCTCCTTCTCGCTGCTCACAGCCCTCGTCGGCTCCCGTGACCTACAGAAGGACCGCACCGTCCACCTGTCGCTACCTGGCCGCACAGGTGGCAAGGTCCCCATGACTTGGGTCAGAGAGAAGCGAAGCGTGACCAGCCTGTCCACCGTGTGTGGCTGATCATGGGCTTGTCTCATTGACTGGGCTGGTGTGGGTCTCCGTCTGTAAATGTTTAACTCCCGAGGATGCCAGATCCCAGGGCCTGAAGGCCCAGCCTGGATGGGGGGAGGGGGGAGTGCTTCTCACTGGTATGTGGGTGTGGGGGGGGGGGGGCGGGGGAGATCATCTGCAGCCAGCACCCCAGTGCTGCAGCAGGGGGGACACAGGTGGGATAAGAGGAGGGACTTCCCGCAGGGAGCTCAGCCCCAGGGTGTGCCGGTCAGGGAAGGAAGCCCCATCTTCTCCCCCCACAGCCGAGAGGCGGCCACGGGTGGGATGCCCAGCTCTGAGGGCCCCTCCGTGGTTTCCGGCTGCTTCGGGGCTTGGGGTGCGGCCCCCTCGCCTGTACTTGCTGGCTGCCCCATGAGGGCCTGGCCTAGGTCTCCCCGCTGGTGGGGAGGGAGGTGTACAAGTTGGGTTGTGGGGCCACCCAGTGTGGGCTCAGGAAGGGAAGGAATGTGACCGAGGCCGGGTGTGGCTGAGGAGAGCACAGCCAGTTGTGGGTTTTTCTTGGGGCCCAGATAGACGTGAGCAAAGATGGAGGGGCCCTCTCTCGCAGCCCCCGCCACACACACTAGGACCTTTCTTCGGCGTGTGGCTACGGAGCTGGAGGCCAAGGACACCCTCTGGAAATCTGAATTCCATTCGCTCTTGGCAAAGAGCGGCTTCCTGCCTGGGGAAGGTGTGTGCGTGTGCGTGCGTGTGCACACACGGCCACGGGCGCTGGCAGGGGAGAGGCGCGGGGGTGGAGGGGTGTCTGATGAGACGGGGGAGGCGACCCCCGTGTGCTTCCCGGCACCGGATGGCACTCGCAAAGCCTGTCCCGAGGACTTAAGACAAACCCTGGAGGAATGAATCAGAAACGTGCGGCCGCGTTGCCTTTGGAATAATCTCAGGCTTAAAACAGTCCCGGCTAAACAGCCTTTGAATTTGAAAGCCAGGACTTTTTGCAAAATAATTCAAAAAGTTTGTTGAACCTTAACCCTTCCCTGATGAGTCCTTCCTTCTGAAGTTAACTCGTTAAAGCTGCTCCAATCCCAGGCTGGTGCCAGACCAGCTTCCTGGAAACCCTCGCCAACTGCTGGCCTTTGGAAAGGCTTGTCACCCTAATAGCTGTTAAAAAAAAAAAAAAAAAAAAAAAAAAACGCTCGCTGGGCACCTTGGCTGCAGGGTCTGAGAGTCCTTTGTGTTTCCTCCAGAGCAGTTTTCCAGGCCTCGCTTCTGGGGCTGACAGGCTGCTGCTGTCGGCGGCCTTACACTGCTGGGTGCTCGGCTGCCCTCTTCCCGCCCAGCTTCGCCAGTGCTGTGTCCCAGCCTCCCCGCGCCTGGGCAGAGCCCCCCCAACAGGCTAAGTGTGGATATGTCCCGAGGGGCTCGTCAGCCTCTGTGTCCCCTCTGCTCCCTTCCCCCGGTGGTTGGGGCGGGGGGCAGTGCCCCAGTGGGGACAGACCGGGGGCCCCCTGCTCGGCCAACACTGTGCGCCACCCCCCCCCCCCCCGCCACCGGATGCCCAGCGTCCAGACGGTGCTGTGTCACAAGTGCAGATAACTTGCTCCTCCCCAGCCCCGAGTTTTGGGCCACACACAACACCCGGTCGTGAAACAGGGTCCGGGTTCTAGTAGTTTTTCAAGCTTAGACTGCGAGCACGCGTTAGGAGATATTTCAGCGGACACAGGAGGCAGATGCGTTGAAAAATACATCGTCTTGTCAATCAGAATCGAGGATTACCTGAAATGGGAGGGGAGGGAGTTACACAACTAAACTATTTAATGAGACAAGGCGGTCAGGACAGACCACGGGCGTGCACGGTCCTCCCTTTACAGAGTCACGCGCCTCCAGGTTCCGCGACGACCAGACAGACGTGATGTTTGGTTTCCAAGGAGAGCTTGCGGCTCGGCAGATGGGTGGAGGGCACCCTTCCCAGCGGGGCGGGGGGGGGGGGGTGGGCTCGCTGGGAGCCTGCCGGGGTCTGCTCTCCGCTTGTGCCTTGCGCTGTCAAAACCCCCTTTGTGGGGCGCCTGGGTGGCGCAGTCGGTTAAGCGTCCGACTTCAGCCAGGTCACGATCTCGCGGTCCGTGAGTTCGAGCCCCACGTCGGGCTCTGGGCTGACGGCTCGGAGCCTGGAGCCTGTTTCCGATTCTGTGTCTCCCTCTCTCTCTGCCCCTCCCCCGTTCATGCTCTGTCTCTCTCTGTCCCAAAAATAAATAAAAAACGTTGAAAAAAAAAAAAAAAACCCTTTGTGCCGGAGTGGGCCCTGCCCCTCCGGGTGACACAAACCAGAGCCCGCGGCACCGTGCGGCCAAGCTCCCCCCAACCCCACCCCCCCCCAGGGCTGCCCCCCACGCCCGCCCAGGGCTGCCCCCACACCGGCCGCCAGCACCCCCCCCCCCCCAGGGCTGCCCCCGGAACAGCCTGGAAGGACACTTGACCCACTGTAGTGCTGCAAAATAATAACAAGGATAAAGCGGGCCTTACACCGGCAGACCAAATTCAGAGCGCCACAGGGAACACGGGGGAAAACTCAGTCCGTCCCCACCCCCGAAGTCTCCTTCCCTGAAGGTGAGCACCGTCACCGGTTTCCGATCGTATTTTCCCGAGCGTTGCATATGAGCGGATACGTCCGCGCGTGTATTCTCCCGACCTACACCGCCTTTCTCCGTAAGTAGTCACGTGTTACACATATTGCCTGCGGTTTTTTGCCGGACTTAACGTGTAGGCGTGCCACACCTCTGAGCCACCCGCAGGACACCGACTGTAATTATAGGGGGCACCGCCTCGGAGAAGCACCGTTGCCGAGGACCCGTGCGCACGGGGACGCGCCCACGCACGAACCGGGACCGCTCTGCGCAGCAGGGTTCAAGTGCTGCTTCCGCGATGCTTGCGGGCTCCTGGCCCGTGTCCCGGCGGTCCCCAGATGGGACCGTGCTTGGGGTAGCTCTGGGCTTGATGGCACTGCTTCCATAAACACGGGGACCCAGACGTGGCGGGCTGGGAGGGCCCTGCTCGGGGCGAGTCGGCGAGCTTTCCGTCAGTGGACGCAGGGACCGAGGGCCGCAGGACTTAAGTGCAGCTGGCGGGACGGGGCCGGCGGTGGCCCACGCAGTGACCCGCAGGCAGGGCGGTCTGGGCGGGAAGCAAGCGCGGGGCATCTGAAGAGAGCAGCAGGCGTCCTGCTGTACGGGCACCTCCCAGCTATCACCGAGGGAGCCCACGCATTTCTCGGTGAGCGCGCGGCGAGGCCCTGGTGCGCAGTGTTCCAGGGAAGATGCCTGGGCGTTCTGGAGAAGGATCTAGATCAGGACATCTACGCACCTCCTTTCTATTATCATCTGCAGAGCGTTGTACACAACACGTCCTCCTCGGATGGATGCGCGGGGCAGCTAAAGGCAGCCATCAGCCACTCGCACAAACTAAGGAGCTGCCCGGGGCGAAATCGGTCCATCCCTCCCCACTGAACACTACCGTGGGTCCCCACCGCGCTCACCCCTGCTCGTGCTCTCTCTCTGCTGACGGAGGCTCTTTCTAGGCTGTCCCTTATCAAAGGGGGACAATACGAAGTAAATCAACCACGGGGGAGGACTAGAAGTCTTGCCAAGATAGGAGATTTCGCGAAGTTAAGGGAAGTGAAATTGAAGCCGCTCTCTCACAGATTAAGCGGAGTTAAACACAGTCAGCACTGAGGAGAAAATCAAGGCTGATGCCTAGATAAGCATTTCAAAGGAGAGCAAATGAAATTGAAAGATGGAGCGTGGCCCCCAGGCAAAGTGATGGACCCCACTTCCCACTGTTCCCATAGCTACTGTTGTTATCTTTCAAGGTAAAGTCACATCCAGTCACACCCCTTTTTCATGTAATGTCTCCCTCTTAAGCGGATTCCTTTCAAAAGGTCCATTTCCTCCCATCTACACGTTTTGACCCACGCTGCCACGAGGGCCGCACCTGCCCACGCAGTGAACGAGGCCGAGTGCGCCCGTCTGCCCGCGCCCTCCCCAGCAAGTGGTCCCCGATTTTCTCTTCCTTCAGCTGATGGGTGAGCGCAGTGTCCCGGCATCTGTTCCTTTTACTATAAATGAGGACTTCAGCTCTTCAAGTATTTAAGAGCATTTCCTTTTCTCTTTGTGTGTTGCCTCCCCGAACTCTCGTTGTTGTTGTTTGTTTTTTTTTTTTAACGTTTATTTATTTTTGAGACAGAGACAGAGCATGAACGGGAGAGGGTCAGAGAGAGGGAGACACAGAATCGGAAACAGGCTCCAGGCTCGGAGCTGTCAGCCCAGAGCCCGACGCGGGGCTCGAACCCACGGACCGCGAGATCGTGACCCGAGCCGAAGTCGGCCGCTTCACCGACTGAGCCCCTCTCATTGTTTTTTAACACCTCTCCTTACTGACTTATAGGAAGTCATGTCGTTGAAGATGTCTCATCAGTTCTTCCTCGGTCTTCTAACTTCTATCCTACTTTTAAATTCTGAACATCGACTTTGGCGGTCTTCTGTGACTTGGGGTCCTCGCTGTGAATTCTGACGACTTCTTCATTCTGAGATCGCTGTCACGATTCTGCCATCTTTATTCCGCCTTTTCACATTTAATGGGGCTTCATCTGGATGTTGGGGTAAGAAATCATCACATCCGAGGTGTCCCCCGCACGTCTAAGTAGCTGTCCCGACACAATCGGTTGGAGGGCGCCCGTCTTCTCTCCGCCGACGTCAGCTGTCGCCTTTGTTGTGCCTCAGACTCTTCCCGTAATCCGTGTCCACTGCTAGACCGGCTTCTGGGCGGCCGACGGGCCTGGTGATAGGCCGGACGCGATGGTCTCACTCGGGAGCTTTACGATGTCCTCAGCGGCGTGGCGGGGCCCCCTCACCTCCATTACTTGAGGGCCAGCGCGAGGAAGCCGCGTTTCACACGGTGCGGTCAACCAGGGAGTCGACGGCACGGCCGCGGATCAAAATGCCCTTCAGAGGCAGACACGGGATTGGTGGAACGGGACACGCTGGAGGGTTGGGGACCGAGCCCTCACCTCGGCATTGGGGCATGTCAGGGACCAGGAGCGCTCGCAGCACACGGGACCCAGCCGCTCGCGGGGTGTGGGGCTGACCCAGGGCCTGTTTCCCGTGCACGCTAAAGGGCACCTTAGGAAAAGTGAACTCAGGAGAAAACAGCAACAGACACGAAATCTAGGCCGTGCAACCGCCACCCCGCCAACAATGCCATCACCAGAAGGAAGGCCCTGACCCATATGCTTTCTGGCCGGAATCAAAACGGCCCCACGTCCCACCCCAGAGAGCAGGGACTGTCTCTGTGTCTTGCCCTGGTTACCTCTGTCCTCATAAAACCGGCCCAGATGAGTGCTGCCCCGGGGCCCCTGCCCCCTGCCCCCTTTTGCTTGGTGTTCTGCGTTCCCGACTTGGGAGCAAAGAGTCGTGCGTGGTTACGGGCAGGTTTTGGAGCCCATGGCCCAAGTTCCGACCCCGACCGCACCACCCGCTACTGGGTGGACCTCGAGGGAGGAGTGGAGCCGACGTCTCGGCCTGCCCATCTGTAAAAGGGGGATAATAAGAAGGCGTGCCTTCCAGAGGGCTGCCAGGAGGGTTGAACGGACTCCTGCGTGAAGCCTCGACACCATCACTGACACGTGGGAAGGCGACGGTGCGGGCCAGGCCGTGCGCACCTTTGCCGCAGTGGGTGCCTGGTCAGGCCACGGGGGGCGGGGGGGGTTGGATGAGTCAAATCGGCGTCAGGAAAAAAGGCAGTGCACACTCACGAGCCCGTTTACGACCACAGGCACTCCAAAATCCACTGCCTTCTAGATCACAGGGCCGGCTGCCGCCAGAGAGCTCCAGATGACGCTTTCTCAGAAGTTTTCAAGACACACAGACGTGTGCCCTGTGTTCGCAGAGACTTCGGGGCCAGCCTGTGTGATCAGGAAAGGAGCGTGTGTGCGTTTCGTGACCCTCTGTAGTCCGCTGGCGTTTTCTGCTGAAGCTGGGATCCATTTAGATTAACTGAGAATTCTCTTCACAGAAACAGCCTTTCTAGCCACAAATAGAAGAGGTTCATCTGTGTGTTCAGAGGAGCCGTAACGTCCCTCAGCATTTCTTGGCGCGTTGGGCAGGGTTTGTGCATTTAAAAATTCATCAGTGGGTACTTTTAGGCCCGTTGATTTTTTCTAGTATGGGCATCGCGATTTTTTTAATTAACCTTCATTCTGAGAGAATCGCGGATTCGCATGCAGTTGTAGGAAATAATCGCTTGTGTGTGTCCTTCGCCCAGTTTCCCCCTCAGTGACATCTTGAAAACTGTAGGGTAAGATCGCGGGCAGGACGCAGACACTGATCCGGAGGAGCTCCTGTCCCCCACAGGGTCCCTTCTGTCACCCCTCAGGGCCATACGTACTCCCTCGACCCCACCATGTCCTCAGCCGCCGGCAACCGCCCCTCCATTCTGTCCTTCGAGTCTGTCCTTATGAGAATGCTCTGTGAGTGGGACGGATGACATGGGACCTTGTGAAATCGACACCACTCCCTGGAGACCCACCGGGGCTGCCCCGTCTCCGTGCATCCTCGGCCTGGCCCCACCCAGGCTTGGACTTTTAGAGCCGGTGGACCCCAGTCACTAGTATTTTCTTTAGGCTGGTTTGCATCACCATGGATGAAACAGGGGCGCGTTCCCGTGTAATGCCAGCCTCGCCAGATCCCGACGCCAGTGGAGTCCGGGCTCCGTTAGCGAGGCTCCAGATGATTTCGTCAAGAATGTGATTATTTTGGGGCGCCTGGGTGGCGCAGTCGGTTGAGCGTCCGACTTCAGCCAGGTCACGATCTCGCGGTCCATGAGTTCGAGCCCCGCGTCAGGCTCTGGGCTGATGGCTCGGAGCCTGGAGCCTGTTTCCGATTCTGTGTCTCCCTCTCTCTCTGCCCCTCCCCCGTTCATGCTCTGTCTCTCTCTGTCCCAAAAATAAATAAAAAACATTGAAAAAAAAAATGAAAAAAAAAAAAGAATGTGATTATTTTAAAACGGATGCTCAAAAAAAAAGATCCAGTGAAAAATGTTTTTGTTTTGCTTTTAATCTCCTTATTTTTAGCCCCTTGGTTGAGGTATGACTGGCATACCAAATCTGTACGTGATGAACAGTGCGGCACGAGGGGTCTGGAGGGAGGTGCGCGCCCGAGACCATCGCTGAGACCTAAACTCTCCATCAGCTCCCGCCCGCTTTATCGTCTGCATTATTGTTATTTCAGAAGGGTGCTCCACACAAAACCCGCCCTCCTAGCAGGCTGTGAAGGCAGCGGGGCTAACTGCGGGGGGGGGGGGGGGGGGGGGCCGAGGAGCCCTGGGGCCGTCCTGTGGGGGCGGGGAGGGGGGCATTCCTGCCTTGAGTGCTCCCCCCAGAGAGGGCCTCACTCTCTCCTGGTACCGCCTGTCTCCCCACCAGCCCGCTCAGCAACGTCTGCCCCTGTCCCCCCTGCTATGGGACCCCTAGTCGTCGTCTTGAAGCTCCCTGCTCACCCGCATAGAAAGGATGGCTCTCGGAGCCGGGGTGACTGCACCGGTCCCCACGAGAGTTCTGGCGGAGGGGTGCAGTCGGCCGACCTTCATGGCATCAGGCTCCCTTGATAGGAAACGGGGCTTCCCAAAGGCTCCCACCTGGTCCAGGCTGGGCCAGCCCGTGAAGCCTGGAGGGGACTTGCCTTCCGCTTCTCTGGAGGTTTCTAACTGTACCCCCGCCCCCCAACACACACCCTGAGCTAAGACGGGAAAGGGGCAGCTCGGGTCTGGAACTCCCGCGGGCGCCCCCAGGGTGGATATGTGCAGGGTCCGGGCCCTCAGAGCTGCAGGCATCTAGAAGATTCTGCAGTACCCTGAAGGCAGATGGAGGAGAGGGTGCTGCCTCTCCCCGTGTGTGCGTTCTCCCACGAGGGAGATGCGAGCGAGCGCGTGCGCCAGGCCCTGTGCAGGCCCCAGGGGACCAGCCGGGGGCAGCCCTGTCCTCTCAGAGGCCCGCCAGTGCCGTTTAGGTGAAGAGAAAACTCCCCAGCCCTGCACACACTCTGGGCTCAAGAATAATCTTCAGAGAGTCAGAGGACGCGTACTTCCCCTTAGCCAGGCACTGCCCTAAGCGCTTTATAAACACGATTTCACTAATCTGCCACATCAGAGCAGCTCTTGACGTAAGAACATTATCACCCTTGCTTTATACATAATCAACCTGAGGCTTGAAAGGTTAAGTCTAGGGCCCAGGGTCACAACGCTCGTGGTGACCCTGCAGTGGTAGGTCTGATGAAGTCACCGTGCCTCCTCGGACATTCCCTCGGTATCCTTTTAAGCATGCCGAGCCCTCTCCCCCCCCCCTCACCCCCGCCGCCGCTCCCCTTCCCCAGGCTGGGAAAGACTCACCCTACGGGTCCTAGTTCAGATGTCCCCACCTCAGACCGGGCCTCCGAAAACCCCACACCCTGCCCCCCATTCTTAATGTGTAACCGCGTGTGTATTTGCGCTCAAGGGTTTCCTGGCTGTCCCTGCAACTGCGAGAGGCTGGTGGAGGCAGAAACCAGCCTTTCTGTTCGGCGTCGTTATCTTTAGTGCTTAATCCGCGTGGAGCCCATCACGGCCCCTCTGTGAATGTTTGATGAATAAATCGGTAAATGAATAAGCGAGGGGGATTTGTGCCCAGGCCGTCAGGTACGGGACCCCGGCTGTGGCCCGTCCGTCATCCCGGGGGAGGGGAGGGGGGCCTGCTGGAGCCCACGTCGCCTGCGGCGGGTCTCGGAGCAGCCAGGAGGCCTCAGAACTCTTTTCGGAGCCCCCCTCAGCCCCCCTTTTCCTCCAGGGCTCATGGCTCATCCTACAAGGCCATGGCAGCTGGGAGCCCAGGGTCTGCCCGAGGTCTCTAATCACAAAGGATCTCTTCCCCGAGGCCCACTCCCCTCTGTCACCATTCTACACATGGGGAGAAATCAAACGCACGAAGTGCGATGGCCCTCCGGGGGCCTCGTACGGAGAGGCTACTTGGGTTTTTATAGATCAAGAGACAGAGGCTCGGGGAAGGCAGGTGCTCCCGGACAGCAGGCGGGGGCGCCCGGGGAGGTGCTCAGAGAGCTGCCTGTGCTGAGGCCAGGGGTCTCCCTGCCACGGGCTGCGCTCCGATGCCGGCCGTGCCTGGTGGCCCGAGTCCTGTCCTCCCCAGGCAGGAAGTCTGCCCCCGCCTCTTAATGGAGTCCCCTCCTGGGAACCAGGGGCCGTCACATCTTCCTGTTCCCAGGCTAACGCTCACCAGCCAGGGAGGTGTGGGGACGGCCCGTGTCAGGAACGAGGCCAACACCTGCCTGAAGGCTCCTACCGAGGGTGAGAGAGCGGAGGAGGGACAGGGACGGAGGGACAGGATGGGGGGTCCCGGCGCTCCCCCGCAGGCCTGGGGATGGGCAGGGGCGTTTAGTTTGCCAGATAAGCCACATGGAGGCCGGGTTTCCCGTGAGGCCGCTGTGCCTGTCACCGCCACCTACAAAGCCTGGTCCTGGGGGCTCTGGGTGGCTGAGAAAAAGGAGGAATCGCGTTATGATCCCATCAAGGTTGGTTTTCCTATTAAAACAGGACTCGTTAAAACACAGGGCTTCGTTCTGAGTAAACATTTCTTTTTTTTCTTTTAATATTTATTTCTGAGACAGAGAGAGACAGAGCACGAGCAGGGGAGGGGCAGAGAGAGAGGGAGACACCGAATCCGAGGCAGGCTCCAGGCTGTCCGCACAGAGCCCGACGCGGGGCTCGAACCCACGCACTGTGAGATGGGGGCCTGAGCCGAAGTCGGTCGCTCAACCGACTGAGCCACCCAGGCGCCCCTCTGAGTAAACGTTTCTAACTGCTGCGGAGAAGCAGAGATTTATCACGCAGAGCAAGAATTAAAAGCCCCCTGTATATACCCTGACGGAATCCGCGAATCCTGCCCTGAAACACCTCTCCGTCCGATCTGCTCCTCGTCTCTGCTCCCGGGAGCCTGTGTCACGTTCCCGTCTGGGTGCTGGCGGCTTGGAAGGGCCCGGAGCCTGGCCGGGGCCTCGGGGCCTCCGCGCCCGCTCCCAGGTTGAGCGCCAGGTCGGCCCAGACGGCCTGGGCTCCGAGACACAGCCCGGACCTCAGCCTCCGCCTCACACAGAGCTTTGTCAGCGTCCTCTCCCTGGCCCCACGCTCACGGCTGCCTCTCTCTTCTAAACCATAAGCACAAAAGATGGCCAGAGGTACACTCTCCACGGCATTTTTCCGAGACAGACAAAACCCGACGAGAGCCTTTTGATTCCTTCCACTTAGAAGCATTTCCCTGGCAACCCTGTCTCTCCTTAGTCAACACCAGCTAACTTCATCCGTCCCCTTTATCAAGACATTGTTTAGAGCAAATAACTCATTAGCTGGTCCCGCAACTTGGGAACCCTTTCACACCGGCTCTCAAGAGGCCTTTCCCCTGAGAACAGGCACGCCGGGCCGGTGGAGAGCGGTGCCGTGGGGGCTGTCTGGTCTCGGCTGGGAGACAGGCAGCTGTCCATTTATCCACCGTGCCCACTACCCTCCGACTGGATTAAGGAACCTAACAAAAGGGGAGCTGATGTGGCTGGAGTGACCTACCCCGTGTCTCTCCGTGCGGCCTCTCCCGGGGCTCCCGGGGGGCCCCGGGGGCTCGGTCCTCACAGACTCCCACAGCATCCTCTCTCACTGGGAAACATGCTCCTCTGGCAAAGAGACTACATTCCAGAACTTTCTAGCTGACCTCTCCTCTCTTCCTCCGTTTCCACTGTTAGGTGTTAGAGAAAGCACCAGACTTGCTTTCTTGGTGTCCCTGAAGGACTCTCTGGCAGAGGAGAAAGTTTTTCCCTTGTCTGTGGCGCCGAGGTTGAGGCTCCCCTTTTCTGGGGGGGGGGGGGGGGGGCGGGGCGGGGCTGGGGGGGAGGAGAGGCTCGCTGGCCTGGCCGGGAGCTGGCAACCGAGACCGAGGACTTGCTTCAGCTGAGGGACCCAGGAGGAGCCCCGCGGCTGCCGTGCCCGTCCAGGGGTGGGGGGCAGGCTCTGCCTCAGTCTCTCCCTTGCAGTGGGGGCTGCCTCCCCGCGTGCCCTTGCTGCCTCCTCCAGAGAGTTCCCAAGACGTAGATCAGGGCTTTGCGCAGACTCTTCTCTCTATGGAAGGGTAGATTTGTGTTCCCGATCTACCCAGGACATCGTGGCTGCTCCAGGGGACGGAGGAAGAGGTGAAATGCCTTCGGCTTTTAAAGTCCTGCCCTATTCATCCCCGATCTCCTCCCGCCCTGCCTCAGGTACTCCTGCTTCCTGGCTTTAAAATGTGCGCCTCTTGGACAACCCGTGGGCGTGACAGATTGGGGGACCGTGCTCCCCACTGGTGCAGGTGGTCTGACGGTCAGACAGGGAGGGGCTGCCCGCACAGCCCCCCCCCCCCCCGCCCCATCTAGGCAGAACGGCCCCTGCATGGGGCTGGCGAGTTCGGCCCACAGGAACATGGCTTCCGTCTCCTTCTCGATGGTTCTCAAACCCCCACGGCATACACACCGTGACCTGTGACATGCATAACCATGGGTTTCCCACTTCGGGGACCCAGCCACGTCACGTGGGGCCCCACTAGGTCACTGAGGCTGGGCAGGGGTCAGCGGACCTCTGTTCACCCAGACCTGCACCCTGAAGGGGAAGCCCTCAGGGTCGCCAGAAGCCCAGCGTGCCTCCCACCAGGCAGGCCATACCTAAGCGTGGGACCCTGGCCCCACTGCGCAGTGGGACTACCCACGGGAGTAACAGCTTGTAGCTGCAAGGTGGGGCAGTCACCCCAGGCGG